>NW_025866281.1:0-2112 GCF_002878395.1 Capsicum annuum
ATTAGAATTGAATTCTTTGGGGCATTAAATCGAACACATTGTTCACACAATTTCTTTAACAACTTAAAGTGCAATTTTGGGTACTCAAAACTTCCCAGTTATCGTGTACACCAACTACCACAGCTAATCAAAGAAAGTACAACAATTAAGCATGTACTAGAAATGAAAACACAACTTTAGGCCTTTTTCCATACCACAAGTTCTAAACATGCAATTTCACAAGAAAACCAAAAGAAGTTCAACAACTTACTGGTAGAAAGGATGTAAACTGGTGAATTTGTGCTTTGATAGACTATAGAATGCCAAAAAATTAGAGAGGATTTTGAGAGAAAATGAGTTAGGATCATGGGGGAAGTGGGCAATAGGATGGTCTTTTAAACTGATTAGACGCGATCGCAGTCATAGTTCTGCAATAGCAGTTGTTCGACCTCTGTAATCGTGGGGACACAGACCACGGTTACAGTAACTGAGACCAACAAATGGGTCTCCTGCATGCCTGCTTAGTCCAGTTCCTAATTTCTCACATTTCTTTTCCAAATTCGACTAAAATGCCTCTAAGCACTAATATTTTATGGACTATGCATGAACAAAAATAGAAACCAAAATCTAACTTAGCATGCATAAATAAAATGATACGGGCCACTTTTCATGGTGTGATGGGTTGCCTCTTATTGAGCGGTTAGTTTAACGTTGTAGTATGATGCTTCCACTTCTTTATTTTGTGTCTTCACTTAGAAACTTTCAATCTCTATCCCAGCTAAAATGCAATAAGTGGCAGATGGATAGAAAATTTAAATCTTCCCAGAGGAAACTTGGAAGAGGTGGTAAAATGGTAAGAAAGCTTCGATCTACAAGAGCAGATCTACAAGAATTTATGTCTTCTTGGACTGATTTGCTCGTGTCTGATTTTCTCTTCTTACTCTGACTTGGGGCACTCTCACCTCTGAATTTGAGTGGGTGGATGAGGGAACCTAGCCGCACCCAAGTATTTGCAGCAAACTATACTACTCCTTCCCTTTTACACAACTCAGTTATAAGAGAGGGAAAGGGAAGACAAGTACCTACATGGGTTTGAAAGTACTGCCATTCTGAACTCATAATCTCTCCTATATTCAGAGCGATGTCAAATAGAATACATGCCACCATCTGAGCTCGGGCGTCTATGACAATGGTCATATGAGTGAAAGGAGAAACCCTACTACAAATGATGTTCATCCATAGCCTTGCTTCAGCCTTGAAGTCATTCAGCAGAATATCTCTCTTGGTAATGGCCTAGGGGGCTGCCTTTCCCTGACATGGGACATCTGCTATCCAGGATCCTAGATCGCATCCCTTAGCATGAAATTGTCGCATGTCAGCATTTGGGATCCCATACACTGCATTGACCTATTCATCTCCAAAGTTCACCTGCTTACCCCAAATTACCATTACTGGGTTTGTGAGTGCAACTACGCTGAGGTTTGCATAGAACTCACACACCCACTATTCATTTACCTAGCATGGTTATGGGGAAAACACATCCACCGGGTAGCAGTGAGCCTGGCATGGAATTCTAGTAACTTCCTCTCCACTTTATCTAAGTTGATATCCCTTTTAGGGAGTAACTTTGTCCTGTGGTAATCGTTGTAGTAGGTGTGGTGGCATTGGGAGGCCATGAATTAGGTAGTATAGAAATCTCCTATTTTTGAGTGTGAGAACCTGTAAGCAATTCAGTTTATGCTAATATTAGTCATATTAGACAAAAATATGCTAGCACAAACGTATAAGTTCATGTGGTGGTGTTATAGGGGGTTTCGGGGGCAGATAAGGCATTGGCAGAAATTTTGTTATTTGCCAGAACCAGCTCTCAGGTATGGCGATCTCGGGGCTATGGCCATGATCGTAGTGAATCAATTGCAATCATCGGGATCGTGATTGTGGTTCTTGAGACCGAGTTGACAGTTTCTGCACAGCACTGCAAAATGCAATTTTAACCTCCAATCCCCTGTTTTGACTAGGCATAACAACATTCTAAATATTTTATTAAAGCCCAGAATATGTGATCACAACCCCTAAACAAAAAAGAATTAGAATTGAATTCTTTGGGGCATTAAATCGAACACATTGTTCACA
>NW_025866282.1:0-2085 GCF_002878395.1 Capsicum annuum
AAAGTCCTAGTAAAGGACTTACGAGCAATAAATCATAAGATAATAATGTAATAGAAGAGAAATAAAGAGAAATAATTAGATCCCACGATCTAGTAGTGTCCGTAAAAGAGCCTCTAATCCGAAAAAATATAAATACAATCAAGTCAATACATAATTATTTTGAACATGGAAAGACTAACACAAATAGAAGAGGAGAAAAGGTTAACTCCAGCTCTGAGATCTCACCCTATCTCCGACCTGCATAAATTTTGGCGTCAATGGCAGCAACTAGTACTTGAATCTGCACCAAAAAGGTATAGAAGTGTGGTATAAGTACCAAAGCCACCGGTGCTCAGTAGGCATCAATTGCATACTAAGATATAGCATAATATAAATAAATAAAATACGAGATAAATAAGCTAAGTCAAGGTAAGAGGGAAAACCTAAAATAATGCTCCAAATACTGTACATAAATAACTAAAATAATAACATTAAAGAGTATATAGTTATCACTACATAACTGGCCTCCATAAATCAGAAAATGCAATAAAGTAAATAACCCAATGGGGGCCTTCATAAGCTCAGAGGGTGCAATAAACAGAAATAATAACCAAAATTATACCAAGAAGCCATAATTTAAAATCATAACTGTGGGTCATTCCATACAATAATCATTGGACTTGAACCGATTCCATAGCCAACATGAATAGCCTCTAAATATAAGACTTGAACTGGAACTCAAATCATCATTTGCCAAACTTGAATCAAAACTTATATCATGAATAATGTCAGAATATAATCCATCTTATGATCATAAATCATAGGACTCAAACAAGAACTAATATCATTTCCCAAGTACCAATTTAGAAATAAGCGTTATGTGTCTAAACCTCCCCGAGTTCAAGGATACAAATTTAGATGATGTATGCCTAAATATGTAGTGTGGTTCAATGATAGGGATTGTGTAATAAATGTTTTAATTGGGCTTTAAAAGAGGGTTGTATGGCTGAATCGTGAAAGTGGAGGTCCAAGTGACCAACACAAGAAACCGCACTAGCCAATGTGGGGTCATTATGGCTTGAGGATTCGAGTCCCCTTGCTTGTGACCAGGTGATTCGAGTCCCCCATATCACATTTTATGATCTAGTGCTTAAGTCACCTTGGTATATGATTGGTGGGTTTGATTTCCCCGTGCATATATATATATATATATGATCTTTCCCAAGTTTTTGTGGCCACACGCACTAGGTACCGACCAGGGGGTGGAGCTGAGGCCTATATAGCCCGTAAGTACTACTATATGATGGTTAACCTACACAATCCAGATTAAAGTTTTTAAAGTGCATATTTAGCTTGTTCCTTATTTTGACATGTGACACATATGTGTGTATGCGTATGCATTTGATTATATGCATTGAATTTTGAATGATTTGAAACTGTTGATCATGGCATTATGTTACACTTACCCTTGAGTTTTATGCTAGAACTCCAACCGCTAATCGTCTTCGAACATTGTAACCCCACGCAATACAGGAATTGGTTGTACTTCTACTCCTTCTTCTGAGTGATTAGGATTTGGGATCAGATTGTGACTTGATATTAAAGTAGTAAGCTTCCATACCTCGGAAGTCTACATTTCATGTTCTGGTCTCTTATATCTCAGACTGTTTAGACTTATTTTTTGCAATACTCAGGGGTACGTTCTGATATTTCATTGATGTTCAGTTTTGGTTCTTTGTTTAGAAGGGTTTGTTTGGATTACTGTGGATTGGGAGGTGTTGGTTGGTCGTTTGGCTGGTCATCGGTTGTTGGTTATAAATGTGTTTTGAATTTTTTTAAGTTGTTGCATGCTATCATGTTATATGTTCGAAATTCATTCGACCTTGGAGATAATGTATTTGGTTTTGTAGGTGCAGGAGGTGATCTCCGGTCCAAGTGGGACTTGAGATACCCATCACGGTCAGGCCCTCGTTAGAGCCGTGACACATTCTTAAATTATGGAAAGGAAAAACAAGTTCTTGATATGTATCAAATACATTTATCTGATACATATGTCTGTTGTATGTATACTTGGTACTTGTTATCACACATTAATCCATTTTGGTA
>NW_025866283.1:0-3089 GCF_002878395.1 Capsicum annuum
TCCAAATGAAAATAATTTTTGCTTATCTAACTCTACTTCCAGTTGAAATCTAAAGGGGAAAAGAAGGAGGGGTTTGGGGAAGAATGGTCAAATATCTTACAAAAGGAGATTATGATGGGAGAGAGTATCCAAAATTTTTTAGAAAGAGATTTTTAAAGATAAAATCCCCTTATTTTGGCTGAAAAAGGAGGAATTTCCTGGGTTAGATATGTATCAAGAGCAATTTTCAATTTCTGAGATTTTTTGTAATTGTTTAAATGGTATGAGATTTAATGTATTAAAGACCCTGATATTTGAGAACTTGTGTAATTTATCCTAAAACAAATTCAATCTTCCTCATATCAGAAGTAAAGTTTATTAGTTTCATTAGCAAGTCTATAACATAGATTAGAAAATGAATAAGCAAATCATCATATGAAACAATAAAGAAAGAGAGATAAAAGTTGATAATCTGAATTAAATGGTATTTTAGAGACTTGATATAGTAGGAGAATGTCATTTGTTAAAAATTGGAAGAGAGTGATTTTTGAAAGAAATTTTTAAAATTAGGGTGTAATTAACTTTTACCAAAATAAAGACATAAAAGTAAAAAAAATTTTCGTAAAGATACAAAATTTGGGACTTGATTACACCATTTAACAAAAGAATTAGACTTTCAGAACCTAACAATAGTTTTATAAAATAACATATATAATGATAAAAATCTCATAGAATTAGAATTTTTTGAGCCTTATTTTTTATCTTTTATTCTATCTTTTTTTTCGTCCGATCTCTTCTTCCCAAAAATTCTAGCAGTCATTGTTCCCCCATTAGACAACCTGTCATGGACCAATTTGCAATTCATGATGACACCTACTTTATCCCTCCAGTAGGTAAGCCAAACTATAGTCCGAAGCTTCAAGCAATGGGCTGATTTGATGAAAATGGCATAAATGACGAAAAAGTGCTAGTAAAGGACTTACGAGCAATAAATCATAAGATAATTATATAATGGAAGAGAAATAAAGAGAAATAATTAGATCATACGATCTAGTAATGTCAGTACAAGAGCCTCTAATCCGAAAGAATATAAGTACTGTTAAGTCAATACATAATAGTTTTGAACATGGAAAGACTAACACAAATAGAAGAGGAGAAAAGGTTAACGCCAGCTCCGAGATCTCACCCTGTCTCCGATCGGCATTAATTTTGGCATCAATGACAGCAACTAGTACTTGAATCTGCACCAAAAAGGTATAGAAGTGTGGTATAAGTACCAAAGCCACCAATACTCAGTAGGCATCATTTGCTCACTAAGCTAAAGCATAATATAAATATAATAAAATATGAGATAAATAAGCTAAGTCAAGGTAAGAGGGAAAACCTAAAATAATGCTCCAAATACTGTAAATAATTAACTAAAATAATAATACTAAAGAGTACATAGTTATCACTACATAACTGGCCTCCATAACCCAAAAAATGCAATAAAGTAAATAACCTAACGGGGGCCTTCATAAGCTCGGAGGGTGCAATCAAGAGAAATAATAACCAAAATTATACCAAGTAGCCATAATTTAAAATCATAACTATGGATCCTTCCATACAATAATCATTGGACTCGAACCGATTCCATAACCAACATGAATAGCCTCTAAATACAAGACTTGAACTGGAACTCAAATCATCATGTTGCCAAACTTGAATCAAAACTTATATCATGAATAATGTCGAAATAGAATCTATCTTACGATCATAAATCATAGGACTCAATCCAGAACTAATATCATTTCCCAAGTACCAATTTAGAAATAAGTGTTATTTGTTTAAACCTCCCCGAGTTCAAGGATACAAATTTCGATGATGTATGCCTAAATATGTATTGTGGTTCAATGATAGAGATTGTGTAATAAATATTTTAATTGGCCTTTAAAAGAGGGTTGTACGGCTGAATAATGAAAGTGGAGGTCCAAGTGACCAACAAAAGAAACCGCACTAGCCAGTGTCGGGTCATTATGGCTTGAGAATTCGAGTCCCCTTGCTTGTCACCAGGTGGTTCGAGTCCCCCATATCACATTTTATGATCTGGTTCTTAAGTCACCTTGGTATATGATTGGTGGGTTTGAGTTCCCCATGCATATATATATATATGATCTTTCCCAAGTTTTTATGGCCACACGCACTAGGTACCGACTAGGGGGTGGAGCTGGGGCCTATATAGCCCGTAAGTACTATTATATGATGGTTAAGCTACACAATACAGATTAAAGTTTTTAAAGTGCATATTTAGCTTGTTCCTTATTTTGATATGTGACACATATGTATGTATGCGTATGCATTTGATTATATGCATTGAATTTTGAATGATTTGAAACTGTTGATCATGGCATTATGTTATACTTACCCTTGAGTTTTATGTTAGAACTCCAACCGCTAATCGTCTTCGAACGTTGTAACCCCACGCAATACAGGAATTGGTCGTACTTCTACTCCTTCTTCTGATTGATTAGGATTTGGGATCAGATTGTGACTTGATACTAAAGTAGTAAGCTTCCATACATCAGAAGTCTACATTTCATGTTCTGGTCTCTTATTTCTCAGACTGTTTAGACTTATTTTTTGCAATACTCAGGGGTACGTTATGATATTTCATTGATGTTCAGTTTTGGTTCTTTGTTTAGAAGGATTTGTTTGGATTACTGTGGATTAGTAGGTGTTGGTTGGTCGTTTGGCCGGTCATCGATCGTTGGTTATAAATATGGTTTGAATTTTCTTAAGTTGTTGCATGCAATCTTGTTATACGTTCGGAATTCATTCGACCTTGGGGATGATGTGTTTGGTTTGGTAAGTGCAGGGGGTGATCACCGGTCCACGTGGTACTTGAGATACCCATCACGGCCAGGCCCTCGTTAGAGCGTGACACATTCTTAAATTATAGAAAGGAAAAATAAGTTCTTGATATGTA
This sequence comes from Capsicum annuum, assembly GCF_002878395.1. Lineage (NCBI taxonomy): Eukaryota > Viridiplantae > Streptophyta > Magnoliopsida > Solanales > Solanaceae > Capsicum > Capsicum annuum. Next base: position 2,945 of record NW_025866283.1, read on the forward strand.
TCAAATACATTTATCTAATACATATGTCTGATATATGTATACTTGGTACTTGTTATCACACATTAATCCATTTTGGTAAAATAAATTTGATACGTAACAATAAATGGACTTTGATATCAAGAGCAATACAATTGTGAGCATAGAT
>NW_025866284.1:0-2943 GCF_002878395.1 Capsicum annuum
GGTTGAGTCATAAGGATAACAGTGTTGGGGGTCCTGAAGAATGTCCTGGTTACAACTCATAGTCATGAGTCGTAAGGTGTGGCACATATGAGTCTAGAGGTTGACTCATAACCAAAGATGATGCTTTTCCAACTTTTAAGTTAGGGGTACTTTAGACATATTCTATTTAAAACCCTTTAGAACCCATATCCGTAGAACACTTTTGGGTCATTCATTTAATACTTTGAAGTATTATTACATGAGCCTACACTTTCATCTGGGCAAGGAAAATATGGCAGCCGACAGCCTTAGCAGAATATCTATGGGTAGTCTTTCTCATGTTGAGGAAGGGAAGAGGAAAATGGTGAAGGATATTCACTGACTTGCAAATCTAGGAGTGCGACTTTTGGATTTCGAAGATAGGGGAGTAGTTATTCATGAGGTATCTAAATCTTTACTTTGTGCTAAGTTAAAGAGAAGCAGTCCGAAGATCCCATCTTGATGCAAATTAAGAAGGATGTGGGTCAATAGAAGGTGATGTCTTTAAAAATTGGTGGTGATGGAATTTTGAGATACCAAGGTAGGTTGTGTGTTCTGAAAGTGGATGATCTGTGAGAGAGGATCCTTGATAAATCTCATACTTTAAGGTATGTTGTTCACCCAGGCTCTACTAAAATGTACCATGATCTTAAAACTATATATTGGTTGAATAATATGAAACGTGATGTGGCTGACTTTGTTTCTAAGTGTTTGAATTGTTAGCAAGTTAAAGTGGAATATTTGAGGCCAGGTGGTACTTCCCAGGAGATACCCTTGCCTCTATGAAAGTGGGAGATGATCAATATGGATTTTATTATGGGACTTCCAAAGTCCAAAAACCAGTATGATTCTATCTGGGTAATTGTGGATCGAATGACCAAGTCAGCTCACTTTTTGCCTGTGAGGACTAATTATTCGGGGGATGATTATGCCAACCTGTACATTGAGGAGATAGTTTGTTTGCATTGGGCACTTGTATCCATTATATCTAACCGAGGTACGCAATTCTCTTCGTAGTTTTAGAGATCCTTTTATAGGGGTTTAGGTACCCAAGTGAACCTGAGTATATCTTTCTACCCTCAGACAAATGGGCAAGCCGAGTGCATCATTCAGACCCTTGAGGATATGCTGAGGGCCTGTGTGATCGACTTCAAAGGTAGTTGGGTCGATCACTTGCCATTGATAGAGTTTGCATATAATAATATCTACCATGCCAGTATTAAAATGACTCCTTTTAAGGCATTATATAGGAGAAGATGTAGGTCACCGATAGGCTAGTATGAAGTGGGTGAAATGCAGTTTTTTGGGCCTGATCTTATTCATTAGGCAATGGAGAAAGTGAAAATCATTAGAGAATGACTCAAAACAGCTCAGAGTCAACATAAATCCTATACGATGTTAGAAGAAGGGAGTTAGAATTTGAGGTTAGTCATTAGGTATTTCTCAAAGTCTCTTCGATGAAGGGAGTTATGCGATTTGGGAAAAAGGAAAAGTTGAGTCCTTGATATATAGGGCCATACAAGATTTTGAGAAGGATAGGTGGGGTTGCTTATGAGTTAGAATTGCCCACAAATCTGGATTCTGTCCATCCCGTACTTCACATATCCATGATGAAGAAGCGTATTGGAGATCATTCCTTAATGTTTCCTGTGGAGGAGATCAATGTGAAAGACTCCTTGGTTTACAAAGAGGAACCCAATGCTATTCTAGAGCATCAGGTTTAGAAGCTGAGGAGAAAGGAAATAGTTTCGGTTAAGGTGTTGTGGAAAAATCAGAAAGTTGAAGAAGCTACTTGGGAACCAGAAGATGATATGTAAGTTAGATACTAAAACTTTTTTTATCTGGTGGGTGACGAAACAAAAGGTAAAATCTTTGCCTTATTCTTTCTATGCCTTTAGTATTCTTGAAATTGTACTTGTCTGTGTTCCATATCATTATTCGGGGATGAATGATCACAAGGGGAGATAATGTAGCACCCCACAAAAGTCCTCCATGTATTATCTCCTAGTAGCATGATTATAGAGTTGAAAACTTGAAAATTTTTCTAAGTGTCAAAAAGACTTAGTCTCATTTTGAGCTCCAAATCTTTGAGGAGTTATTTTACGACCTTCCCGATCTCCAATAGTTAATTTTTAAGTTGATTCGCGATGGGGCAAGTCGATAGTACATCTCGGACAAGTTTCAAATTTTTTGGGCCGCGCTTAGCTTTGTTTAGCGTCCCAAAATAGTGGACCAACGTGATCTTGACACGCCGCATCGCGTTAGTCAATTTTTTGCAGGAAATGCCATGCAAAAGGTACTGAGTCTTGGCGCGATTAGGGCGCAACGCATCGGGTATCGCATCGATGGCATTGACGCGCCACGTTGCCTATTGCATCATGCCCAGTTGTTTCAGTTTTTAAAATCCGCGTCCAAGGGGGTAATTTAGTCATTTTTCCCTCATCCCTTTTTATCCTTAATGTGGGATTATACTCCCAAATCACCAAATTATTGATATTTTCTCAAAATTCATCAAGAACACTCCTTAGGGTTTCAACCCAAAAATCCAAGGGAACTCAAGATTTGATCGTCAATTCTCAAAATTGATTTAAGAATTGGAATTCCCAAACTAAGGGCTTCAAGAATCATCCATTAAAAACACAAGTAGAATCCCAAAAGCAAACATTCATCCAAAATTCATAACCTAAGGTATGTGGGGTTTATCCTAAAACTACATGGGCTTATGGAAACACTTGAATATGATTTAAGGTATATCAAGCATGAATTTATATAGGGGTTTTGGAATATATATTTTAAATTATGCATTCTGAATGTTTCAATGCTATTATTGATTTGGCCTTACGCCTTTCCCCTTAAAGTTGATTTATACGTATATGTATATATATATATATATGAAAATTTAGATTTAAAGATTGTTTGAGGGCA
>NW_025866285.1:0-13539 GCF_002878395.1 Capsicum annuum
AGGGTGAAATCCTTCTACTCATCCAAAAGATTATAGAAGGTACATAAATTATCGATTCTTTATGCAAGATATTGGAATGGTTTGACAAATGCCCGATAAGCCTACTGGGTTTAGAAACTTGGGGTATACAAGGCTAGTGTTCATCTTAGATTGTTTACAACAAGGATCAACCAATTATTTTCCTTTTTTTATTTCACAAAATTCCCTCTTTTACTTTCCTGCACAACCTAGTAATTGTAATAATTTTGAGATAGATTTCTAGACTATTCCTTGAGGGATCTACACCAACCTAGTTGGGTTACTATATTTGACAACAATCATAATTTTATTAAAGAGGTTGAAAGGCTTGGCTTGGATATTCTCCACCTTCAAGTAGAATTGGATGCAAAACCTAATGCGTGTAATGACCAACAACCTAGTTATAGGTGGGGTGAGACTGAAATAATTTTGAAAACCAACTTGAGAAGTTTAAATTGGAGGAGCCTAAAATTGATCATACTATTGTGGATAGTGTCGTTCTTATGGAAAGCATACTACAGTTATATGGGGATGTAAAGAAGACTGCAAATCTAGAGATAGGGCATATTGGACCTTATTCAAAGCATTTTTTCACATTATGTTTGGATAGTCACATCTTAATCAAGCCATCGAAGATTGTTGAAGAGTGCAAAGAGGAGGAAGAATATGTCTATATCCTTGAATTTGTCAAGCCACCATCAGAAAATTTCATTCCTCTTGAAAGTGCCAAGAGGTACACCATGCCATATCTATTTCTTGGTTTCTTTATCTTTATACATCTGCCCCATTAGCATAATGGGAAATCATAAAAACAATTAGAGGTGAAATTTACAAGTTCAAAGTGGAAAGAGAATCTTAAAGGTAAACTCTTCGGCTACCTTGATGAAGTCTGAGTATCCAAGGTACCCATGGTCTAATTGGGGAAGTTTGAGTACCCAACCATGTCCCTTCATGCCGCGATGTGAGATTAGGTGATTCTTGGGAGGCAACCCAAGGTATTTTATTATTTGTATTTTTATTTATGATGGACATTAGATATCTACACCTATAGTGCCACGGTGTGTTCCTAACTCTCTTGTTTTATAGAGGTTTGAAGTACTGGGGACAATGCATAATGTTAAGTTGGGGGTGGGGATGCTTTTGGATCTTGATGTCCTCTTTGGGTTTTTATTATCGTGCCTATTTTCTCTGGAGTCTTGTTCCTCTTAGATCTATCAAGTTTAGGTATATTGTTTTTTGTTTCGTGATATTTTGTGATTAACTAGTAAAAAATTTAGTATCTAAGGTAGTTGACATGTTTTTGTTTATTTTTGAGATAAATGATAATACCTCTCCAATTGTCTTTTGAACTGTGATATATATATGTGTGTGTGTGTTTGTGTGTATGTGTGCGTGTAAATATTGTGAATCTTGTTATGGCATTAGAATTAGGGACATGATAATCACTTGCTAACAATTGGATGAACTAGATATGTAGTAGTTGGTAATATTGACTCTATGCCAATGTGTGTGTGAGATACTACTTAAATTCCTTTGTGTGCTAAATCCAGAACTAGCCCAATTAGTCTTTCCTAGGTTTTAGGATAGTTGGTTAGGAAAGGATCATAGGATATTTTTGATATTTTTCAACTTTCAACCAACATGACCTTCAATGTATGAATTATATTCCTTGATCCTAATTTTGAGCCTGAATGCCTATTATTCTTGTTATACCTCTCACCTTCCAACTTGTGTTACAATAAACCTGTTTTGGCCCTATTCCTCTTTGGACATTGTGAACCTCGACTCAGGCAAAAATCCTAAGTTGAGGGTGGTTATCATAGAGGTAAGTAGTGTAAAATGGTTATGAAGAAAGGTAAAATATGAGAAAAAATAGCAGGGTTAGGTGTGGCAGAAAAAGAAATTTTTTTTTTTAAAATTATGAAAAAGAAAGATTAAGAAAACTACACCCTACCTGAATGTACTTTAAAATAAAAAAGAGAGAAATAAGGGTGGAAATAAAAGTGAAAAATTTAATAAAGTGTAGACCCCAAATTTAGTGTAGTATTAAGGAGGCATACTCACTTGATATATCAATATGAACCATACCAGCCCCCAAGCATACATTTGATGTGTGAGCCGATGCTAACACATTTGAAGCTTTTAACACTGAATAATTATGAGGTCTTAAGCAACTTTTGTTGTTTTTGATGTCTTTTAATCTGTTAATCCAAATACAAGTGATCGGGGAGGAAACTAAAGGAAAGAAGAATAAATCAGCTGAAACCTGGTGTAAATAAGCTGAAGTATAGCTGACGTCAATTCTAAAGCGCCGTTATACATGGGACAAGCTGTCAAAGTTTCCGTCAATCTTAGACAGAACCTAAGAAACTAAGATGAAATGTGATGATGTTTAGGACGGGCCATCAAATATGTTACATGGCGTCAAAATCACCGTCGACCAGAAATAGAGAATACTGATTTCTAGTGAAGTTGTGACGGCAGTTGTCACGTGTCGTCAAGAATCTTTTCATGCTATCAGGTTTTCCGTCAGAAGAGTCAGAAGATAACAATTCACTGGAACCTTTAACGATATATCACACACGTTGTTAGATATCTGACACGCCATCAAGATCATCGCCGTCCAATTTGAAGAAAAAACTGACACTTTAATTTTATTTCCTTATTTAGGGTTGACTATTTAAAGACTTGTTTTAGGGTTTCTTAGGGATCGATCATTAATTATCAGAGAAGAACTTCTAAGGAGAAGTACGTAACATTGCTTCATCTTTTTCATCATGTATTTTTCTTATTTTCCCTTCAACACTTATCAACTATTATGGATTATTCTCTTGTGATTCAATTGAAGAAACAATTGTTGTTTTCATCCATTCATAAGTTTATCCATACTATCATGAATTCAACTTTTTATTTCGTTCATCAAATCATGAGCGGCTAATTCTATTAGCCTAAGTTATGGGATCCACCGATGAAGGTTCTGATAGGTTACTAGTTATTTAACGGATTCATAGAGTAGTAGGACATCTTAAAATTCTTTTGTTTTAACTAAAATCTACAGGTTGTAAACATTATATTATGTTGCAAACATTAGATTAAGCCTTCGATAGACTAGAGGCCGTGAATTATCAACAAGGGCTCGAAAGCTACCAACCTTCTGTTTATTTATCAATGCCGTAACTGGATTGATCTACCTGAGATAAAATCCAATTGGAAATTGATAAGTTATCTAAGTTCGAGAGAATTAGATAATAAATTGTCTGGTGAGGTGGAGAGATAAGTTGGACAATATTGTCATCAGGGATAATCTACTATTTCTACTTACTCTAAGAATCCCAAGCATTACCTAGTATCCATTAATTCTCAAAACTCATGGTGAGCATAACTCTGGTTCCCTATTTAGACTGATTTCAAACACTAAAATATTGAAAGTGACAATTAACTCTCTGTGAACCTTAAACCGTAATTTTATCCTTTTATATCAATTGTTTGAATTTAACTTGTAGCTTTAGTTTCAAACTAGTTTAATTGCCACTCACATTATTCTCTGTGGATTCAACCCTGACTACAAAGTTGGGTAAATATATTGACGACGACCGCCTTGCACTAAATTGACGTGTAAGTTGAGCGTTATAAAAAATGGAGCCATTGCCTAGGAATAATTTGGCGTATTAAGTTGGTTTGGAATTTTAGCTTACTTGCTTGAATTCAAACTTGTAAATATTTGTTTTTAGTTTTCTTTTATTTCTTGTGTTAGGTAGATTTTTATTTTAGTTTACTTATTACTATGGCATCATGGAATGAACATAAGCTTTATGGTTGGAAATCTTATATTGATGATCCATGTCCATATTGTGGTGGACCTCACTTTTGGAAAGATTGTAGGCATGGTCTCTGGAGACAGATGTGTGCACAATCTCCATTCTACTGGGAGTATGATTATTCTTTATGTGGCGGTCGAGATGGACATTAGAGTGATTGCCCAAATGGCCCTCCCCCTATTGTGCTAACCTAAATTCTAGTTCTTCTTATGAGTTTGATAGGTCTTATGGTCAAGAAAAGGAAGAACAAAGAACTGGTAAGAGTGGCATTGAAGCTATGTTTCAATGAATGTTAGATCTCCAAAAAAATATATATGATATCGTATGTGATATGCGTCAAGATATGAAGCCGATCATTCATGAGGAGAGGATATAGAGGTCAATTATTCAAAGCATTCTTCTATATTATGTTTAGATGATATCTGGTCTGTGGAATCATTTAATATAATAGAAGAGTGTGAAAATGAGTAGCAAGAATCCTATACTGATAATGAGCTTGATGTTGATATTCCATTGGAGATTTTCCAACCAACCGAACCATTCATGAATGAAGATGCCAAAGATGAGGAAATGGTACTAGAATTTAAAGAAGAAGTCAAGAACAACCCTTGTGAAGGATCTAGTCTATTTTGGGGTAAAGATTCTAATATAGACATTACTCCAGAATTGAGAGTTAGCCCTCATTCAAACCACTTTTGAACATTATGCTTGGTGGATGTGAAAAAAGTCAAAACCACCCAAGCAAATGATGAATTTTGAAAATGAGGAAGAAAATTCTTACATTTTGGAGTTTATCTTTCCAAAAGGGTATACTAAATCCCCAGTCTTGAATGACAAGAAGCTTAAAGATCAATATCCATTTAGTGGCTTTTTAAGATATTTATCGTCGCCCAATGAGCCCACATAAAATTTTGATGCAAAATTAGGCAAGTGGTTCAAGCCTTCTAAGTGGCGTGATAGAACATTCCTTATTATACCCTCACATTTTTCCAAAGGACCTGAAAGATGCAATGATCAAAAGATGGGTCGACAATTTAAATCATCAAAGTGAAGGAATAGGGGATGACTGGATATTGTTGTACCACTACACTAAATTAGGCGCTTCTTGGAAGACAACCCAAGGTATTTTGTTATTTTTATTCGTATTATGTGATTGACATCAGATCTTTGCACCCATGGTGCCATAGGTATGTTTCTAACTCTCTTGTTTTAGTTTGATGCATTAGGGACATTGCAAGGTTTTAAGTTGAGCGTGTTGGGGCTACTCGTGGGTGTTGATGTCCTCCTGGGGTTTTTGTTGCCGTGCCTCTTTTCCCCAGAGTCTTATTCATAGTAGAACCGGCATGTTTAAGTGTATTCTTTAGTTTTGTGATGTGTTGTAGTTGACTAGGAGAAATACAAGTAACTAAGGTAGTTAACTTGTTTTTGAGATTTTTGAGCACCTCTCCATTGGTCTGATATATTACTATGGGAATTGCATCCATTTGTGACCACGGTGTATCTTTTTGTTGCATTAGTCTGGCAGCTGAATAACCGTTGTTAAACAAGTGCATGAACTGGATATGTTGTGATCTGCAAGATATTTGTATGCCTTGTGTGTGTAAGGGCTTACTTAGTTCCCGTTGTGTGTTGAATCTAGAACTTGCTCTATTAGTCTTGCCATAGGATAGGAGTTAAGAAATGATCATAGGACATTTTTTATTTTAGCCCACTTTAGCCAAAATGATCTTCCCTATGTGAATAATATTTCTTGATCCCTGTTTTGAGTCTAATTAGCCTATTTCGTTCTACGACATCTCTCACCTTCCCATTTACATCACAATAAACCTATTTTGTCCCTGGTTTTCTTTTAACACTATACACCTTGACTTAGGTAAACAGCCTAAGTTAAGGGTGGCTATCATAGGAGTGCGTGATACAAAATAAGTATGAAGAGAGGAAGAATAAAAGAAAAGAATAAAAATTTATGTGCAGTAAAAAAGAAATAAGAAATGAGAAAGTTGTGTAAAAGAGGATAAAAAGATAATATGATAATTGAAAAGACCACATCCATCTTGAGCATGTGTGATCAATAAAAGAGAGGAAGAAAAAAAGGTTGGGAGTTGAAACCCCAAGAGTTTAGTGTAGTGTCAAGGAGGCATAGTCACTCTGAAATATCCATGAATATCATACCAACCCCTAGCCAACATTACAAGCTTAAGAAAAGCCCTATAGTGATCCTAACTGACCTGTTTGACCACTTGGGTACTGACTATATGGGCAAGCCTATGGCATTTGATGCGCAATATTGGAACTTCGTTCTGAGAGTGAGTTTTGTGTTCATCCCTATGTCTATACATGTGAATCTGAGTGAGAAAGGGATTTATTTATTGTGAGGGCACACTAGGTATATTGCTATTAACTGCTTTCTTCGAATAATGTAATTTAGGTATATGCTAGGCTGTTATTGGTTAGATTTTTGCCATATCTATATACATGTGAGTTACGTAGGTGTTTTCAAATATTAGACACAATTGATTTTACTTTTATTAATCATGGAGATGGTGCTTGTATTCAGACCTGATAAGATTAGTTAAGTGCCAAATTGTACTTTTTATACTCCTAGTTATGTTTTGGTTGCTTGAGGACAAACAATTATTTAAGTTGATGGAGTTGATGTGTGAGCCGTTGCTAACACATTTGAAGCTTTTAACTCTGAATAATTGCGAGGCCTTAAGCAACTTTTGAAGCACCGTCATACATGGGAAAGGCTGTTAAAGTTGCTGTTAAGCTTATATAGAACCTAAGAAACTCAGATAAAATGTGACGACGTTTAGGATGGGCCATCAAATATGTGACATGGCGTCAAAATCGCCGTCAGCTAGAAGTAGAGAATACTAATTTCCAGTGAAGTTGTGATGGCAGTTGTCACGCGCCATTAAGAATTTCGACATGCCATCAAGTTTGCCATCTGAAGAGTTAGAAGATAACAATTTACTGGAACCTTTAACGACATCTCACACACGTCATCAACATCATTGTCGGCCAATCCAAAGAAAAAACTGAAACTTCAATTCTTTTTCCTTATTTAGGGTTGGATATTTAAAGACTTGTATTAGGGTTTTTTGGGGATTGATCATTAATTATCAGAGAAGAACTGCTAAAGATAAGCATGTAACATTTCTTCATCTTTTTCATCAAGTATTTTTCTTGTTTTCACTTCAACACTTATCAACTATTGTGGATTATTCTCTTGTGATTTAATTGAAGAAACAATTGTTGTTTTCATCCATTCGTAATTTTATCCATACTATCAAGAATTAAACTTTTTATTTCGTTCATCAAATCATGAGTGGATAATTCTATTAGCCCGAGTCATGGGATCCATGGATGAGGGGTCTGATAGGTTACTAGGTATTTAACGAATTCAAAGAGTATTAGGATATCTTGAAATTTTGTTGTTTTAATTGAAATCTACTGGTTGTAAAAATTAGGTTATGTCTTAGGTTTTGTTTGATTTTAACGGAAAAATAAACTAGAGGTCGTGAAATATCAATAGGGACTCGGAAGCTACCAACCTTCTGTTTAATGATCAATGTCGTAACTGCATTCATCTACCTAAGATAAAATCTTATTGGAAATAGATAAGTTATCTAAGTTCGATAGAATTAGATAATAAATTATCTGGTGAGGTTGAGAGATAAGTCAGATTGTATCATCGTCAGGGATAATCTACTGTTTCTACTTACTTCAAGAATCCCAGGAATTAACTAGTATCTGTCAATTCCCAAAACCCATGGTGAACATAACTCTAGTTCCCCATTTAGACTGATTTCAAACAAAAATATTAAAAGTGACAATTAACTCTCTGTGAACCTTAAACCCCCATTTTATCCTTTTATATCGATTGTTTGAATTTAACTTGTAGCTTTAGTTTCAAACTAGTTTAATCGCCACTTACATTGTTTGTGGATTCTACCCCGACTCCAAAGTTGGGTAAATATATTGACGACGACCGCCTTGCGCTAAATTGACGTGTAAGTTGAGCGTTATCAACATTACAAGCCAAATAAAGAGCTATAGTGATCCTAACTTGACTATCTGAAAGCTAAGGTAAAGAAAATAAGGGCAGGCCTATGATATTTGACATGCATTGATTGGAACATTTTTTTGAGTGTGAGTGTAGCTTTACTGTCCTTACATTGTGTAGTACCCCAAATATTTCTAGCAAAATTTCATCCTAAAAATGCCTAGTATTATCTTCTAAAGTGAAGGATAATTATTCTATGAGGAATAATTAAGATTTTCACTTTTTTTCATGTGGAAAATTCAATAATCTTTCCATTGAGATATGATTTGCTTAAATCCGATAACCGGATAAGACGTTATGACTATTTCAAGTTCCCATCGTAAAACAGCACCATATCATTCAGTGGCGTGCCCCACCACAAGAGGAAATGGCATTTGGGGATTTCCAGAAGGTGTCTGTGATTTTGGCGCATTGCGCAAACACTTAAATTTAGAATTGTCCTGTTTCCAGTGTCTCAGCACAATTTCCCTCGCGTTGTGGCAAAGTTCCAGGTCACGAAGGAATGGGCAACGCGATTGCTCCGCATCGCGCCATCTGTCAGTTTTTCAATTATCAAAATCCAGTGACATGGTGCGATAGTGGCGCGTCAGGCTAGGGGTTCAATTTGGGAAATTTTTACTGAAATTACAAGACGCATCCAGGGTTAAAAGGTTTAATTTTGCACCCCTATTTAATCCCTTTAATACGTGATTCAACCACTTTTCACCATAAATACACTGTCTTCTCTCAAGTTTCTCTCAAGAACAATCTAGGGTTTTCATAAAAGATCCAATTTCTAGAAGGTTTCACAATTAATCTTCATGAAATCACAAACTAAGGTATGCATAGTGTTTATTGATGGACTCCTTTCATCCATGAAGCCCAAGAATCCCTTTTTTAAATTCAATTTATGGATTTCTTTAAGAATTTCATGTTGTGTTAGTTTTGTTTATGTTGAGAATGATCAATTGAATTCAAGTCCATGTTGGGTGATCAATTTTATGTGGAATTGATTTGTATAGATGTATATTTATGTGAACCTATGAATAAACCATAGGATGATGAAATTAGAGATGAATCATGATGATTAATTGTTGTATAATTTGTCTATATGTGCTATGACTACCATGTATTTGATTAAATGCCTAGATGAAGGAACAATGCCCAACTAGTATGATATCATCAAATCCCTATGTATTTACAAGTTATGCCTATCACATGTTTTGATGGAATGCTTCTATAAATGTATTATGGGTTAGGATGTTAGTTATACGTTCAAGTAAGTTATGCTTGGTCAGTTCCCTTCCATCGAGTCCTGGGGGTACTTATACTCAAAATATTAGCTGTGTACCTAGATCCATATCATGTTTTCATGATACCATGAACCTTAGACTTCAGACAGTCTTATGACTTAGGAAATCTCTATGATCTCATGAACTCAGTCAGTTGTCAGATATCAGTAATATTCTATTAGTCAACAAAATTCAGTAACTTAGTTCATGTTTAGTTCAGTAAATATACTTAGTGTCTATTCAGATAGGAGTAGAAATTAGCACCGACTCAATTAAAGGATGGGGACACACACTTTCAGATGAGGGTGTGATCCTTAGCAGTCATCCTTGCATTCCAGATCTATGTATCCAGCATTGGTTGAGACATCAACACTATCGATGAGGGTTGATGAGGTGGATAAGCACTATCAGATAAGGGCCCCACCGTTATCATACAGGGGAAACTATTAGATGAGGGTTTCCCAAATCTTGTCCTTACCAGTGGTGCAGTATTTACGCCCTTCTAATTGGGGTTATAGATTAGACCCCATCTCAGCCATAATGGAGTATCAGGGGCATGTCAGTTAAATACTACCTCCCACAGCTTCAGTACCAGTCTCAGTAAAAGAACTTAAATAGTTCTTTAGATTCAAGACTGTCAAATACAATTGACTTAGATATAGTAAGGAACTCAGATAGTTTCATCAGATTAAGGACTATTAGATACAATCACCCATATTATCAATTACTTTCAGATATAACTATTTATGCTATCAAATATATTAGTTTTTAGTACGTTATGTGATCAGTATTCAGATTTAGTAATCACGATATCACAGTATCAGTTATAGTTACATATTTATATATGCATTCTCGCATTCATGTTAGATAGTCAGCTAGCATCATTCATGCATGTTAACCCTTGCATTAGCCTACCTTACATGTATACTCAGTACATTCTATTGTACTAATGCATTTATGCTATGGTGCTTTATTTTTATGTTACACCGTAGGTTCAGAGACATGAGTTCCAGATCAATTGTAGATTCCAGTCTCAGCAGTCAGAATCGAAGTGATTCCTTATCCTTTGACAAAATGATTATTTCTCCACTATCTCATTGATTAGTTATTAGTTGTAATTAGTTGTGGACATATCCCATCAACTCCTTATTCAGATTATTCAGACAGTAGAGACTTTCAGACTAGATGTAGACTATTATGTTTTAGACTTCGGTCTTTACAGTTTTGTTTTGGGTATTATATTACCCCACAAATCTCATCCATGTTATATTCATTATTGAACCTTATGGCCTTTCAGTGCATGTTTCTGCATTATTCAGTATTTTATGCAGTATACAGGTATATATATCAGTCATAGGTTAGCTTGTGGTGCTTCGGGGTCTTGAGCACCGTGTAGCATTCCGGTTCAGTAAAACCAGGCGTTACAAACTTTGTATCAGAGACTAAGGTTCAATAGAGTTCTAGAAAGTCTGGAAGCCGCAACTAGTAGAGTCTTATGCATGGGTGTGTTTCCATATTTATGTGCAAGAGGCTATGAGATGTTTAGGAACAGTTTCCCTTCTTTTAGTATTCATGTCATGCCAGTGAGCATAATCACAAGTCAATCTATCAGTCTAATCCGCTTCTTCTCTTTATTTCAGAATATGTCTCCTAAGAGAAGAAATCAATTAGCCCCTTAGGCCAAAGAACCTTTGGGAGATCATGTTTCTCATACGGAGCTTAGGACCGCATTTACCACTCTTGCTCAGTAAGTAGCTATCCATAATAACTTACCAACTGTCATTTTGGCTAACCCAGTGGCCAAATCAGTTGCAGCTAGGATTCAGGACTTTACCCAAATGAATCCTTCGTCCTTACACGGGTCTAAAGTATATAAGGACCCTAAGCAATTCCTAGATCAGGTGTATAAGGTGACAAATATCATGGGGGTGACTAATGTTGAGAGTGCTGAGTTAGCCGCATACCAGTTGCAGGATGTGGCTCATACTTGGTTCAAATAATGCAAGTCAAAAAGGTCAGATGATGCAGGTCCTATAGAGTTGGAGGAGTTTGTCACTTCATTCTTAGACAGATTCTTTCCCCAAGAGCTTAGAGAGGATAAGGTGATAGAATTCATTAACTTCAGGCAAAGCAATATAAAGTTGAAAGAGTATTCTCTAAAGTTTACTCAATTAGTCAGATATGCCCCTCATGTTGTTGCAGACGGAAGAGCCAAGATGAGAAAGTTTGCTTCAGAGGTAAATAATAGCCTGGTTAATGAGTGTAGATCTGCCATGCTGAATAGTGACATGACTTTAACCAAACTTATGACCCATGCTCAACAGATAGAGAAGCAGAAGATTAAGAAGAGGGAAAAGCAAAATAAGAAAGCTAGGATAGGTAGATCCAATTTTAGTCAGCCTAAATTAGGAGGAGGAAATCGTTCTCCGTTTTGTCCTAAGTCATCAGTTCCAGCTCCTTCTTCAGCCAGTGCTTCAGCTTCTAAGTTCAGAGATAGATGCCAGGCTCTAAGTCTCAGGGCAGTATCAACAATGCCCAAACTAATACCCTTTATCATACTTGTGGTAAGAACCATAAGAGTACTTGTAGACCTGGCAACGATGTCTATTTTAGTTGTGGCAAGCCAGGCCACAGAGTCAGAGATTGCCCTCAGTGAGGTTATAAGAGTCATCTCCACTCCTCAGCTTAGTTTGATCGCCTGAATTAGAAGGGTGCCACCCCTAGTGCTATTAGAGGGAAATGCCCAAATAGACTATATGCTCTTCAAACCCGATAAGATCAACAAAATTCTCCTAATGTAGATACCGGTACATTATAGATCTTTCATGTGCATGTTTACATTTTGCTAGATCCAGAAGCTTCTTTGTTTTTTGTTACTCCCTATATAGCAGTTGATTTTGGAATCAGTCCTAAAATTCTAGCAGAGCCCTTCTCATTCTCTACCCCAGTGGGAAAACAACCATAGCCCAGCTGGTATACAGGAACTGCCTGATTATGATATTTCGAAAAGTCACTTTAGCAGACATAGTCGAATTAGAGATAAAAAATTTTGATGTCATTCTCTCCATGTATTAGCTTCATTCCTACTATTTCACAGTCGACTACAGAAATAGAATAGTCTAGTTTTAGTTTCCAAATAAGCTTGTCCTTGAGTGGAAGGGTAGTGTATCCGCTTTTAGGGGTCTGCTTTTTTCCTACCTTCGGACAAGGAAAATGATATCTAAAAGATGTGTCTATCATTTTTTTCGAGTTAAGGACACTAGTTCAAAACTCCCAGTGTTGAATCAGTCCTACTAGTGAATGAATATTTAAATGTCTTTCCCGAAGATCTTCTAGGAATTTCTCCCGAAAGGGAAATACGCTTCGGCATTAATCTTCTTCCAGATACTTAGCTTATCTCTATTCTGCCATACAGAATAGCAGCAGCCAAACTCAGAGAATTAAAAGAATAGTTGAAGGATCTATTAGATAAGGGATTCATAAAACCTAGTGTTTTCTCGTGGGGCATACCAGTCTTATTAGTGTACAAAAAGGCGATTCTCTTAGAATGTGCATTGATAACCATCAACTCAATAAGGTCACAATCAAGAACAAATTTCCTCTTCCCAGAATCGATGACTTATTTGACTAATTTTAGGGTGCCATCTATTTCTCTAAGAGAGATCTCAAATCCAACTATGATCATCTCAGAGTTAGAAAAAGTGACATTCCAAAAATAGTTTTCCATACTCAGTATGGTCACTTTGAATTCTTAGTCATGTCATTTGTTCTTACCAATTCCCCAACAGCTTTCATGGACTTGATGAACCGCGTATTTAAGCAATACTTGGACATATATTTTGGTCTTCATAGATTATATTCTGGTCTATTCTCGCACTGAGCACGATCATGCAGGCCATCTCAGAACAGTACTTCAAACTCTCAAAGATTATCAGGTATTCACCAAATTTAGTAAGTACGAATTTTGGCTAAGGTTAGTAGCGTTTCTTGGTCACATCATTTCTGGTGATGGCATTAGACTTGATCCTCAAAATATTGAAGTAGTAAAAAATTTTCCAAGACTTATCTCTCTATCAGATATCAGGAGTTTCTTGGGTTTGGATGGCTATTATAGATGGTTTGTTGAAGGATTTTAATCTATTGCACCGTTTATGTCTAGATTGACTCAGAAGAAAGTCAGTTTTCAGTGGTCATACCTTTGCGAGAAGAGTTTTTAGGAGTTGAAGACTCGAGTTACTTTAACCCCAGTCTTAGCTCTTCCAGATGGTTTAGATGGGTTCGTGGTATATTATGATGCATCCAGAGTAGGTTTGGGTTGTGTCCTCAAGTAGCACGGTAAGGTCATAGTCTATGCCTCTAGACA
>NW_025866285.1:16539-28905 GCF_002878395.1 Capsicum annuum
TGTGTCCTCAAGTAGCACGGTAAGGTCATAGTCTATGCCTCTAGACAGCTTAAACCCCATGAGAGGAATTATCCTACTCATGATCTTGAGTTAGCAGCCATAGTCTTTGCATTCAAGATTTGGAGCCATTATCTCTACGAAGTTTATGTAGATTTATTCACAGATCACAAGAGTCTTAAGTATGTCTTTTATCAAAAAGATCTCAATCTTTAGTGGAGAAGGAGGTTAGAGCTCTTGAAAGACTACGACATGAGTGTCTTATATCATTCGGGGAAGGCCAACGTAGTGGTCGACGCTCTTTATAGGCTATTCATGGGTAGTGTTTCTTGTGTGAGGGATAGTAAGAAGAAGTTAGCTAAAGAAGTCCATCAGCTTACCAGACTAGGCGTTTGCTTAGTTGATTCTTCAGAGGGTGGTGTATGTTTTTAGAGTAGTTCAGACTAATGCCTAGTCTCCAAGGTGAAAGAAAAGCAAGATAGAGATCCCATCCTTGTTAAGTTAAAAAGGTCAGTTAAAGATTAAAAAGTAGAGGTTTTCTCCCAAGGGAGAGATGGTGTTTTGCATTTTCAGGGTTGTCTCTGTGTTCTAGGTTTAGATGACTTAAGGCAGCGAATTCTTGTAGAAACTCATGGCGAACCCTATTCTATTCATTTAGGGGAGACAAGGACGTACAGCGACTTGCAAGAAATCTATTGGTGGAGTGGGATAAAGAGAGACATTACAGAGTTTGTGGCTAATTGCTTTATATGTCAACAAGTTAAGATAGAGCATCAGAAGACTAGCGGGTCTATGTAGGAGTTCAGTATTCCTACTTAGAAGTGAGAAGTTGTGAACATGGACTTCGTGATGGGTTTGCCTTGAACTCATCACCAGCATGATTCAGTCAAGGTTATTGTAGATAAAATGACCAAATCAGCTCATTTCCTTCCAGTTCATACCTCTTATTCATCCGACGATTACACCAAACACTATATCAAGGAGTTGGTAAGATTGCATGGTGTTCCATTATCAATTATCTCAGACAAAGGTACCCAATTCATCTCTTATTTCTAGAAAGCATTCCAAAAGGGTCTTGATGCCAAAGTTTATCTCAGTACAACGTTCCATCCTCAGATAGATGGTCAAGTAGAAATGACCATTCAGACCTTATAAGATATTCTATGAGCGTGTGTAATTGATTTCAACGGAAGTTGGGATGACCACTTGCCTTTGATTGAATTTGTAAACAGTAACAGCTATCATTCCAGTATTCAGATGGCTCTATTCGAAGATCTCTATGGTAGGAGATGTAGATCTCTAATTGGTTGGTTTGAAGTTAGTGAGGTCTCAGTTATACGTATGACTTAGTATTCGATGCCTTAGAAAAAGTCCAGTTAATCATTGAAAGACTCTGGGCTACTCAGAGCTGACAAAAGTCTTATGCAAATGATCGTAGAAAAGATCTTGAGTTTGAGGTTGGTGATCATGTCTATCTAAAGATCTATCCCAAGAAGGGAGTGAAGAGATTCCATTCAAAATCTTAGACTATCAGACTCGCAGATTGAGGAACAAAGAAGTCCCTCTAGTTAAAGTTCTTTGGCGAAATCAGTCCATCGAGGGAGCTACTTCAGAAGTAGAAGCAGACATGCGAACGAAGTATCCTCACTTCTTCTCCTTCCTTAAGTGGAAGGGTAGTGTATCCATTTTCAGGGGTCATCTTATTTCCTACCTTCGGACAAGGAAAATGAGATCTAAAGGATGTGTCTATCCTTTTGTTTGAGTTAAGGATACTAGTTCTGAAACTCCTAGTGTTGAATTAGTCCTAGTAGTGAATGAATATTTAAATGTCTTTCCCAAAGATCTTATGTCTAGATTGACTCAGAAGAAAGTCATTTTTCAGTAGTCAGACCCTTGCGAGAAGAGTTTTTAGTAGTTCAAGACTCGACTTACCTCAGCCCCAGTCTTAGCTCTTCTAGATGGTTTAGATGGATTCGTCGTATATTATGAAGCATGAAAAATAGGTTTGGGTTATGTCCTCATATAGCATGGTAAGGTCAGAGTCTATGCCTCTAGACATCTTAAACCCTATGAGAGGAATTATCCTACTCATGATCTTGAGTTAGTAACCGTAGTCTTTGCATTAAAGATTTTAAGGCATTATCTCTATGGAGTTCATGTAGATATCTTGATAGATAACAAGAGTCTTAAGTATGTCGTTTCTCAAAAAGATATCAATCTTCAGTAGAGAAGGTGGTTAGAGCTCTTGAAAGACTACGACATGAGTGTCATCTATTATTTGGGCAAGGCCAACATAGTGGCCGACGCTCTCTATAGGAAATCCATGGGTAGTGTTTCTCGTGTGAGGGATAGTAAGAAGAAGTTAGCTAAAGAAGTCCATCAGCTTACCAGACTAGGCGTTCGCTTAGTCAATTCTTCAGAGAGTAGTGTATGATTTCAGAGTAGTTCAAAATCATACCTAGTCTCTGAGGTAAAACAAAAGTAAGATAGAGATCCCATCCTTCTTAAGTTAAAAAAGTCAGTTCAGGATCAGAAAGTAAAGGTTTTCTACCAAAGGAGAGATGGTGTTTTGCATTATTAGGGTCGTCTCTGTGTTCTAGGTTTAGACGACTTAAGGCAGCGAATTCTTGTAGAAAATCATGGCAAACGCTACTCTATTCAGTTAGGGGAGACAAAAATGTACGACTTCTTATGGGAAATCCATTGGTGGAGTGGGATAAAGAGAGACATTGCAGAGTTTGTGGCTAAGTGCTCTATATATCAGTAAGTTAAGATAGAGCATCAGAAGCCTTGTGGGTCCATGTAGGAGTTCAGTAATCCTACTTGGAAGTGGGAAGTTGTGAACATGGACTGCGTGATGGGTTTGCCTCGAACAAGTCATCAGCATGATTCAGTCTGGGTTATTGTAGACAGAATGACCAAATCATCTCATTTCTTTCCAGTTCATACGTCTTATTTATTTGAGGATTATGCCAAACACTATATCAAGGAGTTTGTTAGATTTTATGGTGTTACATTGTCAATTATCTTAGACAGAGGTACCCAGTTCCCCTCTTAATTATAGAAAGCATTCCAAAAGGGTCTCAGTTCCAAAGTTTATCTCAGTACAACCTTCCATCCTTAGATAGATGGTCAAGTAGAAAGTACCATTCAGACCTTAGAAGATATTCTAAGAGCGTGTGCAATTGATTTAAAGGGAAGTTGGGATGACCACTTGCCTTTGATTGAATTTGGAAACAATAACAGCTATCATTCTAGTATTTAGATGGCTCCATTCGAAGCTCTCTATGGTAGGAGATGTAGATCTCTAATTGGTTGGTTCGAAGTTAGTGAGGCCTCAGTCATACGTAATGACTTAGTATTCGATATCTTAGAAAAAGTACAGTTAATCATAGAAAGACTCTGGGCTGCTCAGAGCTGACAAAAGTCTTATGCAAATATTCGTAGAAAAGATCTCGATTTTGAGGTTGGTGATCATGTCTATCTAAAGATCTATCCCAAGAAGGGAGTGAAGAGATTCCATTCGAAATCTTAGACTATTAGACTCGTAGATTGAGGAACAAAAAAGTCCCTCTAGTTCAAGTTCTTTGGCGAAATCAGTCCATCGAGGGAGCTTCTTCGGAAGCAGAAGCAGACATGCAAACCAAGTATCCTCACCTTTTCTCCGTCAACTCAGATTAAGCTCAAGGTAACAGTTCTCCTTAAGCTTACTCAGTTTCCTAATCAGTGTTCATCACGAACTTGGTATTCAGTTTTATGTCCATGTTCCCAGTATAAACTTGGTATCAATTACCTTTGCATATTTAACAATGCATCTATGCATAAGCTCATTTATATAATTATGCATCAGAAAAGCATTCTCATTGTGAAAATACTTAGTTCCTCGAAACTTTCAGTCATTCATTCATGAATCAGTTACACATGCCTTAGATATGAATGTTCAGTATGTTATGTTCAATTTGTCAGTCATGAGATTATGTTGCAGTTATTTATATTTTGTTCATGTTCATCTTATTATTTCCCCTCTCAGTCAGTTTCATTCGAGGACGAATGTTCTCAAGGGGGAGATATTGTAATACCCAAAAGATTTCTTGGAAAATTTCATCCCAAGAATGCCTAGTATTAGATTCTAAAGTGAAGGATAATTATTCCATGAGTAATAATCAAGATTTTCACTTTTTGTCATGTGGAAAAATCAATAAGCTTTCCATCAATATATGATTCGCTTAAATCTGATAACGGGGTAAGAAGTTATGACTATTTTAAGTTGTCATCGTAAAACAACTCCATATTAGTCAGTGGCACGCCGCGCCACAAAAGAAAATGGCATTTGGAAATTTCTAGTAGGTGTCCCCATTTATGGTGATTGAAAGATGTGAACCCTAGGTTGATTCAGTGGTTACTATTACTGGAAAATTTTGACTTTCTAGTGAAAGATCATAAGGGCACAAAAAACCAGGTTGCAAACCATATATCCCACCTATAAGAGGAGGAGATGCTTAAATTAAGGGACAAGGTTGATATTGATGATACTTTTCCAGATGAGTGGGTCTTGGATGTATCATAAGACATAATCCCTTGGTGTGCTGATTTTGCCAATTATTTAGCAAGTGATCTCATGCCAGAATACATATCATTTCACCAGTGAAATGATATAAGAATTAGTAATGAAAGTTTTTTTGGGATGAGTCTTACTTATTTTTGGTGTGTGTGGAAGGTGTAATTCATAGGTGTGTTCTCGAAGTTGAGATGATGAGCGTTCTTGAGGCCTACCATTTGTTTCTTTTTGGGGGTCACTATGCTGGTACTCGTACAACCCAAAAAATTCTGCAATGTGGTAACTATTGACCAACTATATATGAAGATGCACATGGTTATGCTTGTGCCTTTGACTAATGCAAATAAAGGGGAAATATCTCACGAAAGAATGAACTCCCCATGATATCTATTCTTGAGTAATAGTTATTTGATGTGTGGGGAATTGATTTAATGGACCTATTTATGAGTTCTGTCGAATGAATTACATTTGGTGGTAGTCTACTATATATCAAAGTAGGTGGAAGTAATTGCGCTTCCCTATAATGAGTGTTGCAGTGTCACTATATTTTATAAGGAAAACATATTTTCTCTATTTGATACTCAACATTCTATCATTAGTGATGGTGGGTCCTATTTCTAAAATCATCTACTTAAAGTCTTACTTGAGAAATGTGGTGTGAAACATTAGGTGGCAAAACTTTACCATCCACATACAAGTTGGCAGGTTGAGGTTTCTAATCATGAAGTCAAGTCCGTTTTGGTAAAGATTGTGAATGCTAACTAGATTGATTGGTAAAGAAAGCTAGATGATGAACATTTGGCCTATCGAACAGCTTACAAAACTCCCATACGTGTATCTCCTTAAAAGCTTGTGTACGGCAAGGCATGCCACTTGCTGGTTGAACATGAGGATAAGTCACTATAGGCTTTTAAGAAGCTGAATTTTCTGTGACGTGATGCTACATATATGAGGTTGGGAAATATGAATGAGTTAGATGAATTCCACCTATGCGATTATGAGAGTTCAACTTTGTACAAGGAAAAGATGAAGTTTTACCACGATAAGAAGATTGAGAAAAAGTTATTGCAGCCCGGTGATATAGTTTTGTTGTATAACTTAAGAGTTTGCTTGTTTCCTGACAAGTTTAAGTCTAGGTGCTCTAGACTATTCACTATGTTAAAGTATTTCCACATGGTGCAATTAAGATAGTACAAGATGATGATGCCCCATTCAAAGTGAATGGGCATCATGTCATGTATTATGTGGGAAACGTGGAGGAATTGAAAGTGTGTGAGGATGTTAGCCTTAGAAAAATATGAGCAGCCAAGGTAACTAGTAGTGCCATGATGTTAAAAAAAGTGCTGCATGGGAGGGAACCCATGGGATTTTTTGTGAAGTCTGAGTATCCAACATAACCACGTCGTGCTAAAACGTAAAATTAAGCACTGCTTGGGAGGCAACCCAAGGTGTTAGTGTTCACTTTGGTTCTGTTTTGTAGGTTTAATATATGGAGAAACACCTAAAAATGGAAAAAATTGCAAAATTTTAGACAAATCCAAGTAAGTGGACCTACAACCCTACTTATGGGATTGTAAGTCCAACCCACGACGTGTAAGTTTAGTTATGTGAATTAGAAAAAATTTTGAGTCTCTAAAGTTGTACCTATGCACCCTATCTATGATCCTGTAAGTTGGGATCATAAGAATCAGAGGAACAAGGGGTACAACACCAACCTACGACCCCTACTTATGGGGATTATAAGTACTACCTACGACTCATAAGTAGAGTCGTAGGTAGGGTTTTCCATGGTTGAAATATTTTAATTTTTTTTTGAGTTGGTCCCTATAGACCCGACCCAATTTGGCCTACCAGCCTTTTTAAAACCCTTAAAATTGGCCCTTTAGTGCCCCAAACCTTTCAAATTTGAAACTTCCACTTGATTACAAACTCTTTACCTTACATTCACAAGTATAATATAAAATACCCACTCCTTCTCACTGCACTTGTACAAAGTATTTACATAGGTTAAGGGTAAATAAAATTGTCATCTTCAGCTCTATATTCTTTAAATTAAGCTAAGATTTTTTCACTCCAATCTTTTTAGAAATTCTTGTTCTTTCAGTTTGAACTTGAGACTATGCTTAAAATTTACGTGAAATTATTAAATTCTCATACTTCTTAAAATAATTAAAGACTAAAATTTGTGAAATCAAAGTTGATCCATGATTCTTGATTCTGGAAAACTGTGACCAAAATAAAATTGGAAGTAGAATTTGAATAATATGAACAATGTTTGTAATACCTATGGAACTTGAAGTGATTCATGGTGTAGAGTTTAAAATTGTTCTAAAAATTAGAATTTTATTTATGGTGGAAGGAAATTTTGGGATAATTTAATGTGTCCTCTGTTGGAACCTACAAAACCTACGAACAAGCTCGTAAGTGGTAATTACGAGCATATAGGTAGCTTCATAGGCATGAGACTTGAAGCCTAGGAGGTTCAGATCTGTGTATGGTACCTATGAAGGCTATCTATGATCCCATAGGTACTACCTAAGATCCATAGGTAGGGTTCATAGGTAGCCACTGGTTCAAAATATGACTTTTTGTTTTTTTGATATTGTGTTTCAATCACTAACAATTCTTTTTATAGGTACAATGGAACCCAAGGCTATTAAGAAGAAGGGAATACAGTACAAATTACATAATAAGTCTCCTGAACAAAGTGGATCCATTGAAGAGTATCTAGTAATTTTGTTTAGTACACCCTTGGTCCCACAATAGACTCAGGGGCAGGCACAGAGTAGGCTATAGCTAGGGCAGTCAATCTGCCAGGCTCTTATCTTGCACCAACTCTTATTGTATTGGTCTATCAGCCAACACCACCACAGGCAGGGCCCCCGACTTTACCAATATGTTTTGATAGGATAGGACCCAAATAAAGCCAGCCACAACTTCACCACCATACTCATCCCATTCTAATAATGGAGAAGATCAGTTAACTTCTATTTTCACGAGAGAGAGTAGTAGTCAGGAATTAGTTTTAGTGAGGAGAAGATGTAGTTTGATCCCAGTATAAGGAGGGGCTGGAGTCTCCCTCTTATTAATTTGATGGTCAGTCTACATCAGGTTTAGCTACACCCCAGTCTAAAAAGAGTTATGATGCAGCTCAGTTCCCTTGGGAGATTTCTTCTTCTTTTGCTTAGGGTACTCAAACAATTGCTCAAGGTACTCAGGATACAACTTCAACACCTGTTATTGAGGAGTCAGACTTCATACACATCTCTATAGTTTCACTAGCTCAGGTGAATTCGATATGTTCTATAGAAAAATTAAATAATATTTATGATAAAGATAACTTTATTACTAAGCAGTGTATATCACGATGAGGTAATGTAGTAAAGAGGAGGATTCAGTTAGACAGGTTGACTGGATCTCTAGTTAGATAGGTTGACGGGAGCTCCAAATATGCATATTATATTTTAGAGATATAGACTTTAGTGGATAAACTAGCCTTCACGATTGTATAGTCTGGTGATTATCTGGGAGTTCAATATTTCCTATGCATCTTTGGTTTACTTATGCAACACCCTCAATTCGTTGTCCTTGAAAAATTCTAAAATTTTATCCTCATTATCCTAATTACGACTACCCTTACGAGTCGTAAGGACCCAAATCATAGCTTGATGTGTATGTATGGATAAGTTATCTATTATGAGTATGAGTGGCTCCCAATAATTCGTATGTTCTCATTATGAGTTAAGATGTCCCAATCACGGTCAAACCAGTATATGTTCCAAAGGTTGTTATCCTAGTGACAAACAGGACCCTACGAGTCGTATTGACCCCTAACGAGTTGAATGATGTAAGTCATAGGTTCAACAGTATTTGTGCCTAATGACACTATCTTGGCTATGAATTGTGGTGATAAGTCGCAACGTGTTGTTATGAGTCACCGTATGACCCGTAGTCACTGGCTATAATTTTTTAGTTTTTAAGTTGAGGGTACTTTGGGCATTTTCCTCTTTACCCATTTAGATCCCACATACATAAGTCACCTTTGGGGCGTTATTTTTTAAACTTTAACAAATCAAAAACCCTCTTTACTCTCTCAAATTCCTTCAAGCAAAACAAGTTAGGGTTTTCTTAAGGTTGAGCATCTTCGGGTCAATTCAAGGTTTCTTTACCATAATTGAGAATCTTTTATTCATTTTACTCTTCCCCTATTATTATTTTTTTAAAAACATATTTTTCAAGTATTATTCATATGGTTTTGATGTTGGATTTTTATCATGGGCTGAGGGTTTTAAATGATTGTTGTTTACGTGATTATTCATGTATGTATATGCTCTGGTTGTGTTTTAAATGGTGATTTTGAAGAAATTTGATGCATAGGTATGGTAAATATACTAGGGGATTGTGAATTCTTGAAATTTTGTGAGTATTGATAGTTGAATTGGTAATAACCCCAACTAAATTTTGTCAAAGTTGTTTTGAGTATGTGTAAAATTGCATTGAACTATTTTTGGAACAATCTCATTGTATAAAGAGATTATTGAAACATGGTGTCTTGATTTAACGAACAAAGGGAGTCATTTTTCCTAAGATAATGGAATTATGATAGCATGTTGATGTTACATTGCAAGTGTAGTTAGTATGATTGTACGAACAATGTATTATGGTTTAATGAATGGGATTGTGTGATAAATGTATTAGTTGGGATTTAATGAGGTTGTGTATCTGATTCATTAAATTTGATGTCCCGAAGTACCAACACTAGAAATCATGGTTGCTGATGCAGGATTCTAAATGATCGGGTGGTTTGACTCCTCCTTACTATATGATTGGGAGATTCAAGTCCCTTATATTATATTACATGATTGGGTACCTAGGTCACCTTATTATGCCGACAAGTTTGAGTTCCCCATGGTGCATATGTATATCCTCTGGTTCATATGGATACACATACTGGGGCCCTTCCATCTAGGGAAGAGTTGACCCATATAGCCTGTGGGTGCCTTCTTATATTATGACGATTTTGAGCTACACAATCCAAGATAAAGTTTCAATGTGTATGCAAAGCCTTGTACCCTTTCTTGGCATATTATTTATGTATGTATATGATGATGTTCACATGGTTTTGAATTGGATTTGACTAGGCTTTATTTTATCCCTTATCCCTGAGTCATATGCTATTGCTTAGCCTACTAACTATCTTCAGATGCTATATCCCCATGTGATGTAGGAACCAATAATACTTCTACTTTTCTTGTACAGAGTTAAGTGGATAGGCTTATTTCATCAATAGTTAGTGGTGAAGTGGTGAGCTTTAATTCTCTAGAAGACTTGGACATTTCATTAGTTTCCATTCATAGATTAGAGTTTAGAGTTTACATTATCATTAATATGTTCATTGTAATTAGCCGAGTCGGGAGCCTATCTGGATAAGTTATCAGTTTTTGTTTTATTAGAAGGATTTTTGGATCACTGTGGACTTTGGTGGTGATTTTGGTTGGTTGTTTTGCTTAGTCATCGGTTATAGACATGTATTAAAATTCTTTAAGCTTATCTTATGCTGTCTTTTTATATGTTAGAGATTTATCTGCTATTAAGGGCATTATTTTCTATTTGGTTAGGTGCAGGGAGTGGTCTTGTGTCCTTGCTGGACTGGAGATACCCATCATAGAAGAACCTGGTTCAAGTTGTGACAAAATTGTTATTAGAGCACCAAGTTTGGTGTCATTGGGTGTCCACAAAGTCGTATCAAGTAGAGTCTTTTTTATGGGTATGCGTCATAATTTTAAGGGAGACGCTATGAGTCATTTAGGAATGTTTCCCTATCTTTTTTTCTATTTAGGGCTATGGAGTCTAAGATATTGAAATTTCCCTTAATTCTTTTATGTTTGCTTTTTTCAGATGATGCCTCCCAAAAGATTTGATGCTCGTGGAAACTACTCTATCACGTCTGAGGACAATGTTGATGGAACTCATCCTACTCAAGTAGTTCAGACCCGTTCTAGGGTGACTTATTCTTATTTCCATAGTGGAGTTCAAATGATTCCCCTAGACCTCCTCGGATACCTCGAGATAAGTATGTCTAATGCTGAGTTTTGCCAAGCTATCTATTTGCTTACCTAGTTGGTGGTCTCTGGGATTGAGCGTGTTGCTTCTGTTTCACCATCTTCTAAGGTCATTAGAGTTGGCCAATTTTTGAGGTTGTGTCCTTTTGCTTTCATTAGTTCTAAAGTTGATAAAAATCCTTAAAATTTCATTGATGAGATGGAAAATTTTTTTGTGTGATGCATGCTACTGATGTTGAGGTTGTAGAGTTCTTTTCTTATCAGTTAAAAGGTATGGCATACTGGTGGTATGAGGAATAGAATCATTCTAGGGGAGATGATGTTGAGTCTGCTTTGCGGGATAACTTCTCTAGTTATTTTCTTGATTGCTTCTTTCCTTAGGAGTTAAGGGAGGTGAAGGCTGATGAATTTGTGAATTTGAAGCAAGGCAGGATGAAAGTGAAGAAGTATGACTTTAATTTTTTTCAGCTATCAAGATATGCTATAGAAATTAGTTTCTAGCAGGAGGGCTAGAATGGGGAAGTTATATTTCAGGTTATCCCATAATTTGATCTTAGGAAGAAAGCTACGTTATTGAACAAAGGTATGGATATCTCTAGGCTAGTGGTGTATGTGGTGTATATGTAAAAAGTGGAAGAATGAAAGAAAATGCAAGAAGAGAAGAGTGATAGATAGAAAAAGAAGTTTCGATGCTCGGATAAGGGTGAAGGTCTACAGTAGAACAGTAGAGCACTGAGATAGTGAAAAATAGTCTAAGAAGAGGTGGGGTAATTTTGATTCTTACTCTATGGTTATAGCTCCTTATCCGAATCCATTGTGTGATCATTGTTTACAGAATAGTGATGGTCCTATGAAATAGGGTACCTAGCCTTATACTAGTGGGGCTTAGTCAGCTCCATTATACCCCCCTTGAAGATTTTATGGTCAGGTGCATTGTGGTGTTTATGAAGAAGGGAGGAACAAGAGCTTTAAATGTGGTCAGTTTGGTCATATATAGAGGGATTGTCCTTCTAGGTTTGCTTCTGGGGAAAATATGATCTTTATTACGACTTCATCAGCTCCAGCACCGAAGGGTGATACTTCTAATTATAGATTGGGCACTGTTCGAAACCATCTGTACTCTCTTGTCACCCACCAAGATTTTGAGGTGTCCCCAGATGTTGTTACTAGTATGCTCAAACTTTTCTACACACTCTTATGTGGATATTCATTTTGGTTTTGATCCTGAGTGTATTCTAAATCCCTTCTCTATGTCCACCTATTGTGCCCAGGCATACACACTAGTGTACGTGGTCTCACCAAGCATTAAAGTGGCCATATAAAATCCAAGTATCTATCCCACTAGTACTAGTGTTAAGAAACCGTTCAATTTTAGTTAACAATTA
Organism: Capsicum annuum; assembly: GCF_002878395.1. Taxonomy (NCBI): domain Eukaryota; kingdom Viridiplantae; phylum Streptophyta; class Magnoliopsida; order Solanales; family Solanaceae; genus Capsicum; species Capsicum annuum. The sequence continues at coordinate 28,542 of NW_025866285.1, forward strand.
AGATTAATCAAATGCAAATGTAACCAAAAGTGTTTGAGAGTTATGAACTAAAAGTAAAGTAAAAAATGCGGTAAATTAAAAGTATTGGACAATCACTGAGGATAAACCCAGGGTTAAGTCTCGACGAATAGTCATACTATGCTATTGAACTTCATTGAATATGTTACTTTCCTTGGTTATTGATTATGAGGTTGACATTATGAATATGGTCTTTCGAGGCTCTAATCACCTATATAAATTAGACCCACAACTACATCTTTGAGTGGAGATATGAGAACTATGTGAAATACATTCATATTTCATCATGTAAGTGAACCAAATAGGTCACTTAGGTATATTCCTGTCCTAAATGCAAATTATAACT
>NW_025866286.1:0-2287 GCF_002878395.1 Capsicum annuum
AGTCCTCCATTTCTAATTTATCTATCCTACAAAAAATAAGTATTAGATAGACGGCTTCCATCTCCTTTTTTACCTAACTGTTTCCAATACATTATTAGAACCTTTAATTAACAAACTAGTAATAAGACTAAAAATTTCAAGTGTAAACTCGATATGATTTTCTTGGACACAAAATTCCATCACACTATTTCTTGTTGCATGTTACTTCAAATAGAGCATTGAAGTGCAAAAGCATTCCAAATGGATTCAGATTATCTAACTGCATAAATTTTCTCAAAACACCATTCTCTAATAATCCAAAAAGGTCTTTATAGTTGTGTAATAACTCAAGCCCACTCTCCGACGAGGTTCTAATTTTGACAAATTTTTAGAATCAATAAAATAATTGACAAGGTTTCTATTGCTAGACAAGATTTAGAAAATCAGCATAAAGTACAAAGATAAACACGACTTTCAACTTCAAAATTAACGATAAAACAATAATCGTGAAGGCACTAAAATGGATAAGATTAGGGGTGTACAAAATTCGAACCGAGAAATCAAATCGAACAATAAACCGAATTGATAAAAATGTTGTTGGTTTTATTGGTATTGGTTATTGGGTTAATGAATTTTTAATAGTTTTATAAATTTTTTAATTGAGTTATTGGTTTGGTTTTGATTTTTTCTCATTGTTTAAACCAATCATCCAATAATAATATATTAAATTACTATTTTATCTCTACTTATATATATATATATATATATATATATATATATATATATATATTACTTCTTATATATTTCTCTTAATTTCTCTTTAATTTCTACAAACTAACGAACTTATTCAATTTTCAAAATTAACATTTAGTTCAAGCTTGAAGATTCTTACAAATGAAAATACATCATGTAGGATTTTGGCTGCAACAAAGAATTAGTTTCATTTTATGTTAGTTTCTAATATTTCTATTTTATGAGTATTTTTTATCAGTTAAATAAAAAATCAAACCATTAAGTACTTAAAATTGATTAAAAAAAATTATCTTATTAATTTGATTATTGATTTAGCATATTTAAAAATCAAAAATTGCTAAATCAAACTGGTAATACAAAAAATTGAATTGAACCAACCGATGTAAACCCTAGATGAGACATAGTATGTGTGTGTGTATGAAGCAAGGTACATAATGAAATCTATGAGACAAAAAAGATGAACTCAGTGGTTAGATAAACCACCAAATATCCAACTCTCATCAGAAAAATCCAACGACTTAATAACTAGAAAAAAATGGACTTAGTGACTAGAGAAATCATCCAAAACCCAAATTTCACCACTAAAAACTCCCTTTTCTATTCTACAATCAAGGTGATTTAGGTCAAAAGATAGAGTGTACCTATTTCTAGATACCAAATCCCTCTAAATGTATAGAATGTAATGAAGAGAAAAGAAGAGTTATTTTCAACTAAAAAAAAATGGGTCTAGCACCAATTTCTTGGTAACAAATCCTCAAATACATAGAATGTGATTAAGAGAATATACGAGAGAGTTACGTGTCCTAGGAAGAAAGTGTGAAGATGTAACACCCTAAGACTACCATGTGGACGTCACACGGTGCTTAGAACCACAAGTAATCCCAAGCTAACCCATGATACTAACATAATTCATGAGAAACTGAATTAATACATTAAACTGGAAATAATAAGTGGAAGAGTTTTTAGCTGAACTTAACCAATACAATTCTTTTCAAAAACTTTTACAGCATCGGTAATACAAATGAAACTGAAATTGAATACGTCAACTTTGACTGATTGTCTATGAAGCCTCTACTAATACTGACTACAAGTAACCGGGACATGACCCCCAACTATCCTTAATTAATACAACTTAATAAAACATATAATACTAAAATTATAGTTAACCCAAGTCCTCGAATCAAAAGAGTTCATCACATGTTAGCTGGAAGCTGCGGGCTGCCTGATTATAATGTGTGGGCTACAACTGATACGTACATTATGAAACATTGTAGCTACACAGACGTATATGTGGTTAGTACTTCTCAAATATACTAAGTAAGTGGGGGTGAATGCAATAAGTAAAAACTGAAGCAATGCATAATCTTAAAACATACAAGCTAAGTGCAAGTAGACTCACCAAGGGACTAAAATAAACTAAAAGCTAAAATATCATAAAACATGAATAACAAAGCATAATATGATAAACTCGGTGAGTCACTACACTAAGTTTCTTAAATCTTTACTCCAGTAGAATAAATAAAACTGAAACTGGATATACTTTCAAATCAAGCAA
>NW_025866287.1:0-1401 GCF_002878395.1 Capsicum annuum
ATATATATATATATATATATATATATATATATATATATATATATATAAACTATAAAAGCAGAAAGACTATTGAGAAAGCACATGACAGTTTTAAGACAAAGTTACAAAAATATTATAATAAAATTTTTGAATTGAAAGATTAAGTATTTGCATTTAAAATACATTATCCTTTTAAAAAAATTCATTATCTTAAAAATTGAAATTTACTAGGAGTATTTAAAACGTATTTTTTTAAAAATTTAAATGTTATAAAATATATTTAAGTATATTTTATTTACATACATTAGAAGATAATTATGATTTCAAATAATTCTTGCAATTCAAAAATAACATTAGAAGATAAATATGAATTGTATTTAAAAAAATAAAGACAATGAATAACTTATCTTCTTTCAACAAATTGAAATATTATTTGAATTTGAATGAAAGTTGAAACGGAACAAAATTCTACTTCTTAATCTATTTGAATTTGAAGTACATTATACTTTAGAAAAAAGATATTCATTATTTTAAAAATAGAAACTCATAATTAAAGAATTCCAATATACATTTACTATTTCAAATTTATTTTTTTAAAATTTAAATGCTATAAAATAGATTAAAATATAATTTATTTATATATTAGAAAAAAATAGAAATATTATTAAAATAATAATACTAATAATTAGTTATAGTACTGTAAACAATAGTGCTAATAGTAGGTAGTACATAGGATGATAATAATAATAACAACAACAACAGTAGTACATATGTAGTGATAGTAGTACATACAAATGTTCTTCTATTATTGTGGCACCTACTGTAAAAAATAATAATAATAATAATAGTAGAAGTGATAAATAGTGTGGTTCAATTTCAAATAATTCTTTCAATTCAAATAAAACACTAGAAGATAAAAATGCATTATATTTAAACAAAAAATCCCACAAAAGAATAGCAAATTTAGTGGTATCTAAATTAAAAATTCATTTGTGTTTTTGCTCCCTCCGAACCCATCCTCTTTTCCCAATGGAGTAAATACTAAAAATTGCCAGCTGACCTTCAAGCATCCTAAATACATCTATGATTGAAAATAACATAGCGTTTTTGATAGAAAATAACTAACATAGCATTAGAGATATAATGCAAGACTCCTTTTGAGCCATCTATATCTTAAAAAGAAGAAGTTACATACCAAGATCTTTTAAGAGATCGATTAACTCTTGTAACAGAATTAAGCACTTCAGCATCACTACATTAGAAAACAATTTGAATTTAGCTATAAAATTCGAGAATCAATTAAAAGAAGAAAAAAAAAATGGAATATGAAAAGTAGAAACCTTCCACTGCTTCTACCGAGAAGATAAAGAGCAGCTGCACTCAAACAACAAGAGACTCCGCCCCATGGAACCATTTCCGGTA
>NW_025866288.1:0-2466 GCF_002878395.1 Capsicum annuum
AGTCTATGTAATTTAGACTATTTAGTAAAAATATGTTATGGTGTTATATAATTTTTTTCATTTTTATATATAGTGTTTTTATCAAAGTGTTCTTCGAAAAAGTACCTAGTTTTTCGAGTGTAACAATTTGTCTGTGGCTAATTAATTTGAAAATCAATTCTACCAATATTAGAGCAGTATTCTGTACTTGATTAGTGTTTCAAAAATGCTTGGAGAAAAGCTAGTTTTTCTTTAGTTTATTAATTTTTTTTTAAAAAAGTGCTTTTGACTTCTCATAAGCTTGGCCAAATGGGCTATAATTATCTCAATTTCCACCACACTTGGTTGTTTCATTTGCAGAGTGAGAAGAAAACCTATGCAACACTTAGCAGGGATTTTGTGGAGAAGAATCGAGAGTTAAGGTAATTGTTAGTTTTCTTTTGAGAAAACCTATTTGCTTGCTATTGTAAAATCTGTTAATTAAAGATGTATCCATTTTTTTATTTTTTTTTTGTAGGATTATAGATGTATTTAATCCATTTTAAATAACTCATATTGTTTATGTTCTATTCTTTATAAATACCTACCTCACAGGCCAGAAATTTAAGTCTTTTGTTATGAATTCTACTAATGAGTGTTTCCATCTCTGATATTTCCCAACAGTAAGAACCCATCGGCATATTATTTATATATATATATCTTACTACTGGAAAAGTTAACCTAATTGTCGTAATTAATATCAAATTGCAAATTATGACTTACTATATATGCTAGGCAACTTCATGGAGAAGAGCTGCAAGGACTTGGGTTGGATGAATTAATGAAATTGGAGAAATTAGTAGAGGGAGGAATAAGCCGTGTCCTCAAAATTAAGGTCCTATATATCTTATTACTATTATTTGCCTTAACTCTCTTATTATTTGTTGTTTCATTTGCTTTGTATCTTGCTATTTTACTGCATATTTTTCTTGCAATCTGTCAGGATTCGAAATGAGGCCCTGACTGTGATGGGCATCCCGAACCATGAAGGCCCGAGAGACCCCTTAGCATGTAATCATAAGCATAACTCATACGCTATAAATGTGCGGAAGATAAATTGAAAATGCAAAGGAAATTTATAATACAAATAGTGTCAACAAAATATGACAATATAATACTCAACTTTCGCCTACGAAGCCTCTGTTGACCACTAACTGTCTAGGCTGGGACAAGGCTCCCTGCTGAACCATAAACTGACTGAGATTACATATAGATAGAATGCCTTCCAATGTAAGGGAGGCTCACCAACTTTGAACTCATGAAACAATCTACTGCTGCTGCATTGGACCGCAGGACTAAGCCTCAGATCCTACATTATAAGATAATGTAGCCGCCACGAAGGACGATCAATACCTGAAATGTATTGATATGCAGAACTAACAAAAAACAACATATATTTTATATAAAATAGTCGAGAGCATTAAGAAAACAATTTACCATAATAGGTATCAAAACACATTGGCATAATTCAGTGAGCTTCAAAACATCCTTGTAAGTTATGACTCAACTCTTTGTTTTACTTCTGAGCTAGATGGTACACCCTACAAGTCTACAATTTCATGGGCCATATGGAACCCTCCCTGGACTCGACGATTAAGCCCCTAATTCAAGTTTGCCGCAAGGATTGAAGTATTAGTAAGGGAAGGGGGGGGGGGGGGCACGCAAGATCACAAAGCAGGATATCATAATCCCAAATCAAATCAACACGTCATGGTAGTGCACAAGATCACAAAGCAGGGCTTCTAACCATAGTCCCAAATTGGGACAACATGAATCAAGGTACACAAGATAACAAAACAGGGTAACAGAATCCTGCATCGGTAAATTACGGTTTTCAGCATTGAGTCTTTCAACTCGTACTTTTTTCGGGTAACCATCTAACTCTCTTTAAGCCCAATTTTAGCCTCTTAAAACATACCTTATGCTTATAAACAAATCTTTCTCATTCTGGTAAGGGCATATAACAATAGGGTATCGTCATACCCAGACTTGCAAGTCGTTCATTCCATATCACATCATATCCACAGCCCTTTTTATTCAAAATTGGACCACCAAAAAAATTTAAACATCACATGAGGGAGTTCTTGTTTTAAAACACATGAAAGCTTATACAAACTACTCCCCTTTCAATACTTTATCAAATGGTGGTTATCCCTTTCATCAATCACATTCAAATTCTTTATTAGGAAACATGAGCATTTGTAAATCAAGGAAAAAACCTTCTCATTCGTTCATAAAAAAATAACAATCCATAAACATTAGCAAAATATTTAAACTCAAACTTTTAACCATCCACGTAAACAATCCATAACTCTGTTAAGACAATGAGTTTCATAACAGGAGAGGTAATCACACAAATCATGCTCTCATATAATTTTTCAAACTAATAACACATGTACACATGAAAACAATTCAAGTTTAGGAAAACAAACTCATAGTTTATATAAG
>NW_025866289.1:0-5308 GCF_002878395.1 Capsicum annuum
CCCATGTGTTTTGAAATGATTCTTTCATGATGATTATGACAATCTCTTAACTATTTTATTTATATACAAGCTTTATTTTGGATTTCTTCGTGCACCAGTACATTTGTATTGACCCCCCTTCCCCCCAGGTTCTAAAGCTCAGTTCAGAGGTCCTGCTAGGCCGTAGATTTTTTAGACAGTAGTGATGTGTGCAGTTGGTAAGCCTTCCTTATTCCAGAAGGCCTATGTCTTTCAGATTATGTTATTTATTTTGGTTTAGGTCCACTGGTGGCCTTGTCCTAATTTCAGATAGTTGCCATTTTTAGATATAGTAGAGATTTCGCAGAATGGTTCAGATGTTGTGCAGTTGATATTGGATTTCATTTTTCATAGTTTAATTGAACTTAGAGTATGACCATATTTCCGTAATGATTTATAATTCCGCATCTTCTATTATAATTTATGAATATTATGCATGATTACCAGATAGAGAAGGGTGTCCGAGTCTTCATAATTCGGGATGCTCGTTACGTCCAAGGCCCTGTTTTGGGTCGTGACAAACTTGGTATCAAAGCATGGTTCATGGTCCAGGGTGTCTGGAAAATTGCATCGGGTAGGGTCTTGTTTATAGGTGTGTAGCATTCCACACTTATAAGCAGGAGGCTACTAGGCGTTTAGGAATATTTAGCTTTCTTCATGTTCTAGTTCATGATATGGAGTTAGGATGTTCCTCCTTCATACTCTAATTCATCATATGGTGTCGCCCATACAAAAGAAAAGTTATCCTAATTCTTTTCCTTGCTATGGTGTTCTCAGATAATGCTCTCAGATTTACTAACAGAAATTTCAGAACACAAAGGGCTTAAGAGGAGCTCCCTGATGTGTCATAAGTCCCTCAAGTTTAAAATTGTGTCCTCGTTCTTACGAGGCGTTCAGTTAAGACAAGAGTAAGATGTGTATTCTTGGGTCATTAAATATTGTGTGTCAAGTTTCTATCTCTTATAATCTTGATATCATTGTGTTGTTGAAAAAAAAAGTCTAGTGAAGCAGAGTGGGGCTCTTTCAATTCACTAGCATAGTTTATTTGTTGTTCATTCTATTTTTTGTTCAAATCATAAAAATCAAAGTCTAGTGAGGCCGTGTGAGGCCTATTTTGATTCACTAGTAACTTGTTGTTCATCTTGTTGTTCTTGTGTTTGTTGGAACTGTATTTCCACCCGAGTAGTAGTATAATTTAAAGTGTCGGTGTCATGACCTATTGGTGGTGAGATTTGATCAAGAAGTTGATGATATGAAGTTATAAGGTTAGAAGTTAGAGTGAGGGTGAATTTTGTGTAGATAAGATTGTATTGAAGTATAATATAAGGTTAAGGTTTATCATACATATTATGTGACTTTACCCTCTTAACCTTCTTTTCTTTGGTAGTTGTAAACTAGTACTACTTGTGAGAAGGTATGTAGTAGATTTGGAGGTATAGTAGTAATGTCATAAAGGTGTTTTGGTTATGGGTAGTATCTAGATAAAATGAAGTATTTGGGTAGAATTTCCCAATTCGATGGACTAGTATTTCATGTTGCATTCTTCATTGGTGGTAGATGATTGATGCTAGACTATAGGCTTGAATTTAAATGTAGAATTTGGTGGTAAGAATAGTGGCATGAGATTAATAATATATGTTCTGTGGGAATAAATTAGTATCTTTGATGTGTTGAAATAGTACGTGCTAATGAGTTATGATAAGGAAAATGATAAGGTCATGATCGATTATTATTGTTATGAAGTTCTAGTGTACTAGTATTTCTTGATGTTTATTTCATGGTTTCCAAGTGAGAATTGTGCTTAAAGTTGGGTTGTAAATCATGTTTATCACTAGACATTAAGTTTGATCAGTTGATGGCCATGAAGGTGGATGTGATGATTGCTTAATTAATGATACTAGTTATATGGAAGTGATCTAATAGGCTTGAATGGTGTCTACAATAGATTAAGTTTATTTGATTTGTAGTGAAGTATGATATTGTATGTATGAGGTAGAAGTATGACCAAGGTGATATGAGGTTGCGGTATTTTTTTTCCTTCTAAGGCTATTACATGTTATGTATGGCTAATGGTACCGTTGAGTTGCTAGGTGGAGAAAGACTAGTTAGATGGTACATGGTGTTTTAAATGGCCAAGTTAAGGAGTTTTGAATGCTAGTATTGATCCTTTTGATATGATCTTGATCCTCATGGTAGAGAGATATAAGTTTGGGATGAAGATATTAGTAGGCTATGACAGAAGATGTATGGTTCATTAAAAGATTGGTGATATCTATGTTAAGTGGTAGAATCTAAGTTTGAGTTTTGAAGGTTGAACTAATATAAATAAAAGTAGAAGCACCAGAGGGTGTGCACTTCAACTATGGGGATACTCATGAAGATTCGAGTTAGTAAGTGTTCAAGTATTATATGATGACTATTAATGGCTATAGAAGATAGAGTATATCTCAGAAGGTAGTATTAACAGTGGGTTTTCCATTTTTAGGTGTAGTCATTCGGGTTAAGTTCTATGATATGCATGTATGGTCATTTTTCCAGAACCAAGAGTGCAGTAAGTGTAGTTCAATTAGAGTCTAGTAAGGGATCTCTCAAACTTAAGATGATGGCTTAAAGCTAAGAGGGAGATGATAGAATGAATAACCAAGACAGGCTCTCAGATTCTAGTAGTGATGTCAGTATGATATAGAACATCAGAAAGTGAGGGTGAGACTCAACCCATTCTTATCTTAGTATTTTTTAGTTATCCCAATACCTACTCATGCCTCACATTTCAGTTCCATGATCATAGTTCATGTTCATATATATGATAGAGAATTACGTACTCTTCCAATTCCTAAATAAGGAATTCCAGATCATTCAGTAGTCGGGATCACATTCCATGAGTTATGAACTCCAAATTGAGGTCATGCAGCTCATGACTCATGTACTCATGCTTTATAGTGTGGTCAGTTCCCATAACTTATGCTACATGCCAAATCATTGGCAAGATTCAGCTTATAGACAAGTATACTCTTAATTCAAATCACTTTGATAAATCCCTAATGTTGATTCATTGTTTCTTAGGCCTCAGTTAAGTGTCAATTCTCGTATAATATCCTTCCATGCTTCAAGATCTTATGTTCTAACCTTTTAGTAACTCCTCCTTATGTGATGATATTGGTAATGGGTAAATTTTTCTTGTTGATGGAAGATCCTAGTATGCTTGTTTTAGATAAGGCCATAAGTGTGAAGTAAGATCCGGGCCAAGTCTTTGATATGCGTGATGGTTAGTGGAAATTTGTGTGTGTATGATCTTGGGGTAGAGCGGGGGAGTTATATTTATAGTGTTTTAGAGAATATCTGAAGTATGTCTTTATGGGTATTTGCCTTGAAGTTCATATCTGGTTATAAAGATAGGCTTGAATGGCATGTTGGGATTTAAGTGGAGGAACGCAATATACGCTATTAAATCCATAGTAAGAGATCAGAGTTAGTCATTGAGGTGGTAAGGCACGATATGCGTAGGGTGTGAACTTTAAAAAGATATAGAAGGTTGAATCATATGGTTTGGACTAGTATCGGAGTGTGGCATGTTGTATTTTGTGAATTGGAGTTAGGCTTGATCACGGTGAGAGGATTTAAGCTACTATAGAATTTAGCAGAAAGATTTATAAATGCCCATATGAGAATAATAAGTTGAATCAAATGAGTATGGTATTTAAGGAGAATAGTATATTTAAGGGATATTCGAGAGGTGTGCTAAGCTTGAAAGTAAGAAGTTGTATTGCCTAAGGCCTGGTAATTCTATCCTGGTTTATGAGTTATATATCTATATTCCATGCTATAGAGTAGTGTCATTGTTGTGATTCCTTAGTTGGATGTCTTGTGTAACTCATGCCCAAGATTCTTTGCTCCTTAATGCTACTAGAACTTCTTTAGAAAGAGTGTTGAAAAGATACTCCAGTTAAGTATAAGGGTCCAGCATAATTTAGTCTGTATAGCTAGTAATTCAGTTTAACAGTCAGGCAGACAAGTTACTGTGGTTTTCCACTTTTTCACCCAGTCCTACTATTCGAAGTCTCATGCGTATGACCATCCCAAGAGATAATCTATTCCATCCATGTAAATTGCGAATTTAGTTCAGTCCAAGCATCATGTTTCAGATTTAGTTATTTAGTCATGACTCAGTTCATAAGAGTTCAGCGCACAATCTCAAATTTTTTTCCAAGTATTTTAGCTCAGGCAATACCCTGGTACAGTCTAAGTCTTATTTCCTCATGATTCATACTTGCACAAGTTATCACTTCTCAATTCAATATATATTATTGGATCACCAACACTTCAAGGGAATCCTAAATTCTCAGCATGAATCATCTCCTTAAAGCAAGTAAAGTCAATTCAGCTCAGAATTCAGTTTAATGATAGAAGTTTAAATGTTTCAGATCAGTTATATCCTTTCTTAGAAGACACATCATGTCCGTGTTATTCCATACCCTTAAGCTTCAACATTCCTACCCATCATTCGGGGACGAATGATCCCAAGGGGGAGATAATGTAACACCCCACATTTAGGGCTAGTATTTCTATGCGTAGATGATCCAAAAGCCTTAAATACTATGCGAATTTGACATATTAATCAATTATGTAGTGTGGGAACCTATTTGATCATGAATTGAGATCATAGAGGTCCCCAAACTCAAGGACAAGTTGAAAGCTTTCCTATCGTTCGAGTTTGAGTAAGCGTCGAAACTTGGGTCAAATTCAACAGATAATAACTCTTTGTATATAATGAATTAGAGGGACTACTATATATCAAATGAAAGATCTTCAAATTAGCTTTCCAATGATACTAATTTCGCAAATATCCAATACTTGAGCAAAACATTACAGCCATTTTTGTGAGAGGCAGTAAGCTAGGGTGATAAGCAAGGCGGAGCCCTGCGTATTCTTGCCAGTGTAATTTCCTGCAGTCAAGCTCCGCATCCAAGAGGGGTATTTGGGTCATTTCCCACCCTTAAATAGCCCTAATAACACGAGATTCAGCCTCTAATAACCAAATTATACTCTCATTCTCTCAAATTCTCTCAAGAACACTTCTTAGGGTTTCAACCCAAAGATCAAAATATCTAAGATTTCACCATGGGTTTTCAATAATTCTTCAAGATTTGGAATCCTTATTGCGAGGGCTACAAGAAGCACCCATAAATTATTTATATAGCATCCCAAAAGCTAGAGTTCATTCAAAATCTTCTAATTTAAGGTATGTGGGGTTTTCCTAAAAATTCATGGGTAAAGAAACCTTCTTTAATTC
>NW_025866290.1:0-5735 GCF_002878395.1 Capsicum annuum
ATGGGTCAAAACCCATTATTGAAGTAGTTAAGAGACATAAAAAGTCTGATTTGTTTATTATTGCTTTATTTATTTTTACTCATTTAGTTACTTATTTATTCATTTGGCCCTCGAAGACAAAGTTGTAAATTTAATACAGGTGGAGCAGATTTTGGGCCAATGGGCCTAAAAAATAGTTTAGAATAGGTTATAGGCCAAAAGCCCAACTAGATTAGGACAGGGTTCATCAATTTGAGCCTGATAGCCTAAGTCCCTTTATTTCCCCCTTTCTGCTTTTTTCGTTATGCTTATTTGCTTTATGTTTTTACGAATCTAGTTAGACCCCTAACTAAGTCGCTAAAAAACTGATTTTGCAAAACTTCCAAAATATTCTTTAATCAATTTCTTTTTCAACGAATCAATTAATCAAAAGATGTTTTCAAACATTCCGGATAACCACAAGTTAGCGAACGTTTTAGGTGCCTAACACCTTCCTAAAACGTTAATAAGAACCACTTATTCAGAATCTCTAACTTAAACAATTGTTCTATTTTGGATCATTTAAAGTATTTATAAAGGTTTCTTAATTCCTTTTCAAAATTAAGTGGCGAATCTCTCAAAAAGTCAAAATTTCTCCGCAAAACATTATCAGTACTCAGACTCAGTAATCAAGATATCACAAACTAAGTTACCGTTACTATGCATTCATGCATGTATTCTCATGTTTATGTTAGACAGTCAGTTAGTATTACTCATGCATGTGAACCCTTGCATCTAGCCTACCTCACACGCATACCAGTACAATCAATCGTACTGACGCATTCGCGCTATGGTGTTTTATTCTATACCATAGGTTCAGACGTGCGAGCTCCAGATCCTCAGTAGCATTCCAGCATTCAGCAGTCAGATTTAGCAATGAGTCCTTATTCTCCGAGGACATGACTATTATTTTATCATTTTAGTATTGAATTATTTTAGTGGCCGGAGTTAGTTGGGGACATGTTCCATCAACTTCTTATTCTGACAGTTAGAGGCTTTCCAGGCTATCATGTTTTTAGATAGTTTATTTTAGTTGTTTTGGGTATTTGATACCCCACTCAGATGTTATGTTTATTAGTTTTATTACAGTATCGAACCTTATAGCCTATCAGCCTTTATTTCCGCATTTATATACATATGTTATGCAATGTAACGGTACAGATATCAGTCATGGGTTAGCTTGTGGTCCTTCGAAGTCATGAGCACCGTGTAGTATTCTGAGCACCAGTCTCGGGGCGTTACAAACTTGGTATTAGATCCTAAGGTTCAATAGTGTCCTAGGAAGTCTGGAAGCCACATCTGGTAGAGTCTTGCACATGGATGTGTTGTGTGCCACATTTATGTACAAGAGGCTATAAGATGTTTTAAAAATAGTTTCTCTTCTTTTAGTATTCATGTTGTGCCAGTGAGCATAATCTTAAGTTAATCTCTCAGTCTAATTCATTTCTCCTCTTGATTTCAGAACATGTCTCCCAAGAGAAGAAATCAGCCTGTCTAAAAAGATCCCTTGGACGAACATGTGTCTCATGCGGAGTTCAGAGATGCATTCACTACTCTTGCTCAGCCAGTTGCTGGTCAGAATGAACGACCGACTGTTGTTCTACCAATCCAGTGGTTAATTCAGCTGCAACCAGGATTCGGGACTTCTCCTGAATGAATCCTCCATCTTTCTTCGAGTCTAAGACAGATGAAGACCCTCAGGGATTTTTCGATTAGGTGCTGAAGGTTACAGACGTTATGGGGGTGGCTACTATTGAGAGTACTGAGCTAACTGCATATCAGTTGCAGGATGTGGCTCATACTTGGTTTAGGCAGTGGAAGTTAGAGAGGTCAGATGATGCAGGTCCTATAGAGTGGGAGGAGTTTGCCTCTACTTGATAGATTCTTTACCCTACAGCTGAGAGAAGCTAAGCTGTTAGAATTTATCAACCTCAGGCAGGGCAACATAATGGTGAAAGAGTATTATCTTAAGTTTACTCAATTATCCAGATACACTCCTCATGTGGTTAGGACAGCAGGGCCAAGATGAGTAAGCTCGTTTCAGGGGTGAATGATAGTGTGGTAAATAAGTGTTGGTCTACGATGTTGAATAGTCACATAACTTTAGCCAGACTTATGATCAGCAGATAGAGGAGCAGAAGATTAAGATGAAGGACAGACAGAATAAGAGAGCAAGGTCAGACAGTTTTAACTTTGCTCATCAGAAGGAGGAAATCATTCTCACTTTCATCCTAAGTCATCAGTTCCAGCTCCTTCTTCCACTAGTGCTCCATCTCCTAAGTTCAGAGATAGGATGCCAGGCTCTCAGTCTCAGGACAATGTTAGTAGTAACCACACTTATCCTCTTTGTTAGACTTGTGGTATAAACCACAAGGGTATTTGCAGATCTGGTAGTGATGTCTGTTTCGGTTGTGGCAAGCCAGGCCACAGAGTTAGAGATTACCCTCAGATAGGTTCCCAGGGTCAGCAAAACTATCCCGCAGCTTAGTTCAGTCACCCATATCAGTAGGGTGCCACCTCCAGTGCTACTAGTGGGCAGCGCCCAAATAGATTTTATGCTCTCCAGTCCCGGTAAGATTAGGAAAATTCTCCTGATGTAGTTACTAGTACGTTACAGATCTTTCATGTCCATGTTTGCGTTTTCCTAGATCTAGCTGCTTCCTTGTCTTTTGTTACTCCTTATATAGCATGCAATTTTGAAGTCAATCCCGAGATCCTAGAAGAGCCCTTTTCAGTCTCTAACCGAGTGGGTAAAACCATCATAGCCCAGCAAGTATACAGGAACTGCCCGATAATGATATTCTAGAAAGTTACTTCAGCAGATTTAGTCGAATTAGAGATGACTGATTATGATGTCATTCTCGACATAGTTTGGATTTATTTATTCTATGCCACAGTCGATTACAAAAATGGAATACTACAGTTTTAGTTTTCGAATGAACCCGTCTTAGAGTAGAGGGGTAGTACTTTAACTTTTAGAGGTCAACTTGTTTCCTACCTTCAGGGCAAGGAAAATGATAGCTAAGGGGTGTGTCTATCATCTTATTCATGTTAATGACTCTAGTTCCAAAACGCCCAGTCTTGAATCGTTCCCAGTCATGAATGAAAAGCCAGATGTATTTCCCTAAGATCTTTCAGGAATTTCTTCCAAAAGGGAAATAGACTTCGACATTGATCTTCTTCTAGATATTTAGCCCATATCTATTCCACCATATAGAATGGCACTTGCAGAGCTTAAAGAATTAAAAGAACAGTGGAAGGATCTCTTAGATAAGGGATTCATCAGACCCAATGTGTCCCCATGAGGCACACCAGTCTTATTCGTGCAAAAAAAATATGGTTCTCTCAGAATGTACATTGACTACCATCAACTTAATAAAGTTACTGTCAAGAACAAGTATCCACTTCCCAGAATCGATGAATTATTCGACCAACTTTAGGGTGCCAGTTATTTATCTAAGATAGACCTCAGATCAGGTTATCATCAGCTTAGAGTCAGAGAATGTGACATCTCGAAGACAACTTTTCATACTCGGCATGGTCACTTTGAATTCTTAGTCATGTCCTTTGGTCTTGCCAATGCCCCAACAGTTTTCATAGGCTTGATGAACCAGGTGTTCAATCAGTACTTGGACATGTTCGTCATAGTCTTCATAGACGACATCCTTGTTTACTTCCGCAGTGAGCAGGATCATTCAGACCATCTCAGAATTATTCTTTAGACTCTCAAAAATCATCAAATATTCACCAAATTCAGTAAGTATGAATTTTGGCTAAGGTCAGCAGCATTCCTTGGTCATATTATTTTCGATAATGGCATTAGAGTAGATCCTCAAAAGACCGAAGCAGTAAAAAACTAGCCTCGCCATGTCTCTCCATCAGATATAAGGAGTTTCTTGGGTTTGGCTGGATATTACAAATGGTTTTTGAGGGATTTTCTTCTATTGCATTCCCTATGTCTAGATTGACTTAAAAGAAGGTCAAGTTTCAGTGGTCAGATCCCTGCGAGAAGAGTTTTCAGGAGTTGAAGACTCGACTCACCTCAGCTCCAGTTCTAGCATTACCAGATAGTCAGGATGGGTTCGTAGTATATTGTGAAGCATCCAGAGTAGGTTTGGGTTGTGTCCTCATGCAGCATGGTAAGGTCATAGCCTACGCCCCCAAACAGTTAAAGTCCCATGAGAAGAATTATCTAACTCATGATCTTGAGCTAGCAGTCGTAGTATTTTCCTTAAATATTTGGAGGCATTATCTATACGGAGTTCATGTAGATGTGTTCACAAATCATAAGAGTCTTCAGTATGTCTTTTTCTCATAAATATCATAATCTTCATCAGAGAAGGTGGTTAGAGCTCTTGAAGGATTATGACATAAGTGTTCTCTATTATCCGGGCAAGGCCAATATACTGGCTAACGCTCTTAGTAGACTGTCTATGGGTAGTGTTGCTCATGTTGAGGATAGTAAGAAAAAGTTAGCTCAGGAAGTCCATCATCTTGCTAGACTATGTGTTCGTTTAGTCGATACAAGAGAGGGTAATGTATGGGTTCAGAGTATTTTAGAATCATCTCTAGTTTTTGAGGTAAAAGAAAAACAAGATAGAGATTCTAGCCTAGTCAAGTTAAAAGAATCAGTCAAAGATTAGAAAGTGGAGGTTTTCTCCCAAAGGGGAGATGGTGTTCTGCATTGTCAGGGTCGTCTGTGTGTTCCAGGAGTAGATGACTTGAGGCAGCGAATTCTTGCAGAAGTGCATGGTGCGTGCTACTCTATTCATCCAGGGGCCACTAAGATATACCGAGACTTGTGAAAGATCTATTGGTGGAGTGGGATGAAGAGACATATTGCAGAATTTATGGCTAAGTACTCTACATGTCATTAGGTTAAGATAGTGCATCAGAAGCCTAGTGGTTCCATGCAGGAGTTCGCCATTCCTACTTGTAAGTGGGAAGAAGTGAAAATGGACTTCGTGATGGATTTTCCTTGAACTCTTCATCAACATAATTCAGTTTGAGGATTATGCCAAACTCTACATCAAAGAGTTGGTCAGATTACACGGTGTTCCATTATCTATTATCTCAGATAGAGGTACCCAATTCACCTCTCACTTCTGGAAAGCGTTCGAAAAGGGTCTGGGTACCCAAGTTTATCTTAGTATAGCCTTTCATCCTCAGGTAGATGGTCAAGCAGAGAGGACCATCTAGACACTAGAAGATATGCTAAGGGTGTGTGCAATTGATTTCAAGGGTATTTAGGATGACCACTTACCCTTGATTGAGTTTGTATACAACAACAATTATCATTCCAGTATTCAGATGGCTCCGTTCAAAGCTCTCTATGGTAGGAGATGTAGATCTCCAGTTGGTTGGTTCGAAGTTAGTGAGGCCTCAGTCATAGGGCCTGACTTCGTATTCGACGCCTTAAAGAAATTTTAGTTGATCAGAGAGAGACTTTGGGATGCTCAGAGTTGACAGAAGTCTTATGCAGATGTACGTAGAAAGGATATCGAGTTTGAGATTGGTGAGTCTATCTAATGATCACTCCTTTGATGGGAGTGCGTAGATTCGACAAGAAAGGGAAGCTTAGTCCCCGATATGTTGGTTCCTTCAAGATTCTGAGTCGATTCTACAAGGTAGCTTATGAGCTCAAGTTACCTTCAGATCTAGCCTCAGTTCATCCAATCTTCCATGTCTCTTTGCTTAAGAAGTGCATAGGTGACCCA
>NW_025866291.1:0-4268 GCF_002878395.1 Capsicum annuum
TTCTAGTATGGATATAAGTTGACTATGCGAGTCGTAAATAATCCCTACGAGTCGTAACTTGAAGACGTAAAGATTGGGGGAAATATTCATAGAATAAAATGTTTCTGGTTAGCTTATAAGTATTTGTGACGAGTTGTAAGATAACCTTATGACTCATTATGAAGACTCATAACCTAACTTGTAAACGTTGAATTGCTTTTTATCTATCTTATGACTCAGTCATATGAGTCGTAACAAGAGTATACAAGTCTTACCTCTAAGTTAAAACAAGAACAGAATATGCACACTGACACCAAATTATCTTATTTTTCTTTCCTTTCATTAGTAATCACTAATAAGTGTCTGTACATATGTACCAATAACTCCAAAAGTAGATCCCTTATCAATACGAACACGGAGGAAAAATGACAAGATGAAGCAGGCTCTCTAATATTATTACCATATGACAGGTGAGAAAACCAATGAGTCAAATGGTGGCCTCATAGAATACCCAATGAAAGGGAAAGCAGACCCAAGGGAAAATGACCTCGATAAAAAATGACCTCTACACTCACCATTGTTTTTTGAGGATGACAATAATAATAAAGAAGTAGAATCCAATGGTGAGGCAGGTGATGAGATCTCCAGTTCCTCTGAGGAAGAGTCTGGGAATGAGAGTGATACTAAGGAGAATTTAACCTCTATTGATATGTAGGACCCACCCCCAATCCCTCTATCATTAAGCCTACCCCGGTGCCTATCATTGAACGATAGGGGTATATCGATTTGCAAGAGATTTATAATAATGGGATTAGAATAAACCCTGCTACTGGATAACTAAAAAAGGGGATCTATCTTGAGAAAAGTTTAACCACAATAGTCATGATTGAGTTGCCTTGAATTACGGCTAGATTTCAGCAGTACGGTTTCTCATGAATGGCTATCGTACCAGGAATATTCAACTTTGCACTAGTCTATGAATTTTATACAACATATAAGGGTGATATAAAGAGACAATGGTAAAGGGTGGTGATGCAATTACATCTTTGACAGTTTGGGGAGTGTGGGTAAATATCTCCCTGCTGACTATTTGATGTTCTTGAACGAACCAGATTTCGAACCACCAGCAAATACCACAGAGATGATGTACCATCGATAGTTACAAAGAAAAAAATGGGGTCAAAAGACAAAATGAGGCATTTTCAGTAGATAGTGGGCTTAATTGCTTTGAATGTGGAAGAATTCAGTTAGGTGGTAGGTGGCCTAGGAGTAAACTCATACAAAATTGCCAAAGAAACTTTGAATTTTAAGGCCAAGTCATGGTGGACATTGGCCCAACATTGATTGTCTTCCACTACTTGGTACAATATTCTTAGTCTAGTTTGAATGGCATGGATAGCAGGACTCATGGTGGTTTATGAGTTTGGTATGGGCTAGTACTTAGAAAAAAGACACGGGATGAGTAGTGGGTGGAGAAAAGCTAGTTTTGGCATTCCTATGCATGATCACCCAGATTTTCTTGGCAGTAGGGGTGTAGGAAATTCCAAAAATTGACTATTTTAATATTCCTAAAAATACCACTTATTTGGGGTTGATTCGGGATGTAGCTAATCCCATAACCAGGTAGGCTGAGCAAGGTGCAGAATTGCTGGCTCGAGTATTACAGAGCATGCGATAGAGTGCAGAAGTGGAGGGAGTAGATAATGTTCCAGTTGAGAGTGGCCAGTCTAAGCCACAACATTCTGACACAGCAGGCCCATCAAGCACTCCAATTTCACCACCTGTTATAGCCCTACGATCATCATCAACCATATCTGTACCACCAGGGTATGTGATTATTTCCCAATCTAGTTTAAATAATATTATAAAAAGGTTGGGAACTTTTAAAGTAAATGCATAGTTGATAGAAGGTGGTGTGAAACCCTAGGTTTAAAATAAGATAGAAGAAAAATAGACTAATCCATAGTAGATTGGATTCTTTTGAGAAGAGAATGACACATCAGTTGGGAAATAGCCAAACCCTTGACAATGTAGAGGTTAACACTGGGGTGGCCTAGATACAAAAACTTGTTAATGAGCATGTGAAAGGCCATTTGTCCTAAAACTCATTATAATATAGATTGACGCTTATATTTTAGTTGAAAACATCTAGAGTATCCTCATGGGAGAGGAAACTAGGGAGAGAAAGAAGAGAAAAAGCTAGAGTAATAAAAAAGAAAATGAGAAAAAGGAAAAAAAGGTATAGTGTGTAGAGTGAAAGGGACTGGCAGGCAAGGGTCTGAAAGATTAATGCGGGTTCCATTAGTTTGTAACCAGTAAGTGAGGATGTTGAGGGGCGCAGTGATGCATCCCCAACTACTGACGTACCATTGAGTGCACCAGCCACAACCGGTTCCACTACTATGAAGACAGTCCTAGCAGCTGATAGGACTAGTTTTGAGGATGGTGGGACCTGATTAGAGGGCCCAGGTAATTGTGCAACATGAGAAGGCACCCAGGTATGTCCTCGCTCCTTGTATTACATTGTTAGATGCACTTGGTACAATGCATACATTTTAGTTAAGGGTAGGGGTGTACTAAGGTCGTCGTGGATTACACTTGTAGTCTTTCAAACTTGTAGCCACAATCTGAAATTTGTGAACCGACATGTTTTATTGTTGTGTATATTTTTGTTGTTGTTTATGTGTTGTGTGATGCTGAAAATATGAATAAAATTTGAACTTGCAAAAGTAGACATGGTTTTGAATAATGATACTGAACTTGTCTGATTTTGAGAAAATTGATACCCCTCCAAAAAATTTGATGATTGTGTGATATTTGTATGTGTGAGGGAGGACCATGAATCTGATAATGGCATTATAATTAGAGATATAAAAACTATGGAAAACAATTGCATAATTGGACAAGTTGTAAATAGCAGTATGACCCTGTATGGTGTAGTGTAAGGCATTACCTAGTTCCCAATATGTTGGAATTCAGAACATGCCCGGTTTCTTTTACCTAGGGTTTAGGATAGTCTATTAGGATATGATGATAACCTATTTTTTTTGTGAGTTCACTCGAGCCGAAATTGCCTTACTCAATGATATATGAATCCCTTCATCCAAAACAATGAGCCTAATTGACCCATTTTTACTGTTTACACCGATTTTACTTTCCTGTTTAAACTGCAATGAACATGTTTTAGGCCTGGTCTTCCTTGGATACTGTACACCTCAACTCAGGCAAATTTCCAAAGTTGATGGTGGCTAATATAGGGGTGCATAGGAAAAAATGAGTATGAAGAAAGAAGTGTAGAAAAAAATGAAGGAAAATGACAGGTGCATAAAAATTAAAAAGAAAATAAAAGAAAAAGAAAGTGAGAAAAGACAACCACACCTGGTCCAATTTGAGCATTCTTTAAAAAAAAAGGGGTTTGAAATAAGGCCAAAAATAAAATAAATAAAAAGTTGGAAAATAAGTGAACCCCAAATAAAGCGTAGTGTCTAGGAGGCTTAGTCGCTGAAAAATCCCAAAAAGATACAATACAGGCCGCAAACCTACGTTAAAATCTTAATAAAGTCCTATAATGGTCCTATCCCGACATTCTAAAAACTCAGGAAGAGAGAATATAGGCAAGCCTATGGTATTCTATATACACCGGCTAATACTTCTTTTAGAATGAGAGCATCTTTTGAAATTTCCCTGAACAAACACTATTAATCTAAACTGAGTGAATGGGATTTCTTTGATTGTGACTGTACAAGGGTTGTGTTGTTAGGTCACTAGACTATTCGGTGAATGTGATTTATTTCCATGCCTAGTTCTCTTTTAATAATGTAATTCCATCCTTGGATTCCTTTTTTCACTCCGTGTACCAAATCAATATACACAGTTGGGTTCTTGAATAGTTAACACTAGCAGGAAAAATAAAATATTGATAACTGAAATAAACAGTCACTGCCATAGGTATCTTAGGATCTTCCTGTTTGAGCATTGTTGTTGGTAGTAGTTTTATTTTTTTTTATTCGAGGACACTCAATCATTCTATGTTGAGGGTGTTGATGCATCGTGGAAACACGACACATTCAATGCCTGAAAACAAGAAATATATTCTTGCACTTAGGTTATTTTGGTGGATATGAGGTGCTTGTTACTTGATTACTTGAAAAATAGGTAAGAAACACCTTATAAAATTGGAAGAAAAAGCTTATAAAAATATGAAGTATGTGCATCCTATGAGTCATCCTACAAGTCATCAAGATATCATATGGCTCATAGGTTTGCTCGTAAGAAGGATAGTAACAAAA
>NW_025866292.1:0-1283 GCF_002878395.1 Capsicum annuum
AAATACTTTGAACATTGTAATCACATACTTGGACACTTAAATGCTTATTTATATCAATATGAACACGTCAAGCACACGAATTGCTCTCAAAATAAGAAAAAATAAGCTAGAATAATGATATAAAAGTGTATAAAACTACCTCAGATCATCACCCCACACTAAAACTATTGTTCGTTATCGAACAACTCTTTACTATAAGCATAAAAATCTGAAGTGACACAACACTGCTATTAAAATAAAGACACCAAAGCTAGTACTACAAAGACTACACAGAATGCAAGTTTCTCCACAAAGCATGCTATTTAAACAATTGAAAGCTCATGAACACTACTCCAAAACATCCTAGCCTAAAGAATTGAGTCACCTAAGTGGAAAACTCATGCTTACCATTCAATCAAGGACATCATACAAATCACCTACATTTAGCAAACATGTGCCTTTACAACAAGAGAGATACCCATAATCACTCACAATAATGCAACTTATAGAATAATGGGTACACAAATCAAATTACACTCACTCTCACAAAGAATTCACAAGTTACACACAATGAACCATATGATTTCCCTTAGTGTAATGCTCTACTAATAGTCGAATGTAAAACTTAGGATCAATTAGGACTTTTTCGGGTTGTAATGCAGGTTAAGGGATGGGTAGGAACTATTTGGGAATAGTGACTAACCTCTCTAAGCACTTTAATACACAACATTATTCATTTAAAATCACTCTCCAACAACCAAATTACACTTATTCATTCATCCATACCTTTTATTTTTGCCCCATCTCTTTTAAGAATATTCACAAACACATGGTGGACACATAGTTTACTATCATAAGAATCATTTTTTTTTCTTTTTCACAATCATGAAAATATTTCTAACATCAATTATATCACATCTATCCACCACACATCAATTATACACACCAATAACTATTACCTTGGGGCATCAATTTCACCTTTTTCTTCTTCAATTTCTCAAACTCCTTACTCAGTCAATTTTTTTCATTAAAGCACTTGGGAGCTTTTTGGATCAAAATTAGGTCTATCGAAGAAGGGATTAGGCTACTTATAAGGTTGCCAAAAAAAGCTAAAAGCTCAATGGGGGTTAGTTAGGATAATGCACAATGGTAGGATCAATAGAAGGTATAAAACAAGGCTATCAAAGAAATGCCTAAATCAGCTCCTAAACTCCCATTCTTTATTTCACTATACACACACACCGAGCAAGTTATAGTCATCACATGCAATAAGGAATGTACAAGATTCTCACACTCACATGGCA
>NW_025866293.1:0-1537 GCF_002878395.1 Capsicum annuum
AGGTCGTGACATACTTACACTCGATAATGTTTTCTTCAAACATAGCTAAGGTACAAGTAAAAGATAGTGTTTAGGTGTATAAATACGCCCAAGGTTTCCACCCCACACTTAAACCTTTTCTCTCCCTCGAACAACTCTATATACTCATGTTCCCCAAACGAGGTTCTAACTTCACTAATTGAAAAAAGACACTCAAGTTAGAACTACACAACTTATATGAACAACAAGTCCTTAGACAAAGCAAACTCATGCACATTATTCAACCAAGGAATCATATAAGTCGCCTATCCTTCATTAAAATTTAACTTCACCACAAGATAGTTACCCATTATCACTCAATAATATGCAATTCAACGCAAGACTGGGTGTACAAATAAAATTATGCTCACTCTAACAAAGAATTCACATACAACATAGGATGAACCATAGGCTTGCCCTTAGTGTAGTACTCCACTAATATAAGAATATCTAAGCTCAAGATTAAGTAGGACTTTAAGAGTTGTAATATAGGATAAGGGACAAGTAGGAACTAATTAGGGTAGAAATAATGACTAAATTTTCCTAGCGCTTTAATAAACCACACTTTCAATAAGCTCAATTTTAGCCAACCTATTTTCCACCTTTTTCCTTTTCCAACTCTCTTTTGTTTTGCCTCTTTCGTTAAGCTAGATTACACATCTTTTAGCAAGGAGTTTTTGCTCATCTTTCAAAACATTGTTGGTCTTCTTTTTACATTATTTTTTCCATAATCCCTACCAATCAACACATTAACCTTTTACACACCAATAGCTATTATTTATGGGGCTTCATCTTAACTTTTCCATTATTTATTAATTCTCACTCCTTAACAAGTCTAATTCTTCAACTGAAGTGCTTAGGAGTTTCGGATCAAACTATAGTCTATTGAAAAAAAATAAATAATCTATATATTAAGCTAACAAAGAATAGTCTAAAGTCTCAATAGGACAAACTAAGATCATACATCATGGGCAGGTAAATTAAGGTCTCGAACACGGCTATCAAAGAAATGTCTATATAATCTCCTAAACTCAGATTCTTTATTTCATTTTTCACATACAGTGGGAAAGTTTTAGACACCAATATGACAACATGGAATAAAACTAAACCTCACACACACATGACACATATTTAAATAAAGATGGATCCATATAGATTCCCAATCAACAAATAACATGAATTCAAAATTAAGCTAAAATCATACAAGAGTCTCATAAATGAGCCTAAGTGTTTCAAAAGTAATTATTCATTAATCACCCATGCTTTCAATTTAGACCACACTTTTGTTATACAGTCATGCGGCCTATAAGAGCACTAAATCTCAAATTGGTGAAAGGATTCTACTTCCCACTCTCTACCTATGAATAATTTTTTCTTAAGACATTTGTCATCCATCCATTATCGATAAAAATACCTAACTATGACCTTGATGAATAACTAAGTCATAAAAAGGAAATTTTAATCCCACTCTATTCAAAAGGACAATCCTCGAGAAAAGAAACAAAAACAAAAGTCGAGA
>NW_025866294.1:0-3473 GCF_002878395.1 Capsicum annuum
GACCCATAGTTATCGCAATCATGGACTGAAGGTTGTGATCATGGTCAATTTATAAGTCAAATGAAGAGAGATAGCGATATGACTACAGTAATTACGGTAGCGCGATCGCAGTAAAGAGACCCAATCGCGGTAGAGCAGAAAAGTTCCAAGGGCATTTTTGTATTTTTTGTCAAATGTGGAATTGGGGCTTAAATAGGGATTTTTATGTCATTATTCATCCATATTTTATCTTACATAATATCCTATCCTTAGTTTAGGGTTTTTTTAATTTCTTGGGGCTTCAAGCTAAAATTTTCACTAATTTGAGACAAGAATTAATTAGAGGAACTCCAAAGTGTAGATTTGGCATCAACCATTGAAGATTCATTGGATTCTAAAGTGTGGTTTTCCCTCTCTTTGTTTTCTTATGGATAGCTTTGATGGAAATATTGGTTCATTTGTGTTTATTATCATTATGATTTGCTAGATCTACCTCTTGAAATTATGCTAGAATAAGATGCAATTGTGTGTGGGTTGTGATATATTTGTGTGTATTTTAGTTTATTGACGATGGGTTCTATTATTGCTTGATTTAATTGGCTGGGATTTGTGGGTGAAAGTCCCAAATGCCCAAATAGGTTTGATGGATGAAAATTCCAAGATCTTTAAAGGTCAAATCATCTTTGAAAGAGGGGTTTTGGGTGAAATTTAGGAATCAACCTCATCCTTGAAAGAGGGATGCGGGAAAAAAAGAAATAGTAGATAATTTATGGGTATGTCTTGCCAATTTTTCACTATCTTATACATAAGGCTGGTTAGAAGGTTGACTATACCGTGGGTGTTATCCTAGAAATAGGGATACACAATTGAAAATTGGGTGACTTGAATTGTTACACTCGTTAGGTACTCGAAAGGGTCAATGAATGAATCTTTGAGGTTTTGTTGGAGAACTAGCTTCAAGGACTTTAAACCTAGCCTACCATATCATCAATGATTAGAATTTGCATTGAATTATCATGTTCCCATGCATAACTTGCTCCTAGGAAAGCATAGTCATAATATCCATTTCAATTAATTATACTCTAATTATTCTTGGTCTCGAATTAGTCTCTTAAAAGCCCAAGAATTTCCTTCACATTAGACAAGATTGAAAACACTGCAAACTATTTTGTACCATAGGTTTGAACTAGTAAGCTACTTTTATTTCAAATTTACCTAATCGCCACTCATATTGTTCCTCGTGGATTCGACCCCGACTCTTAGTTGGATAAATATATTGATAACAACTGCCTTGCATTTAAATTGACGTGTAAGTTGAGCGTTATAAAAAATGGTACCGTTGATGGGGAAGAATTTGGCATATTGAGTTAGTTTTAAATTCTAGCTTACTTGCTTGAATTCAAATTTGTAAATATTTGTGTGTGATTTTCTTGTGTTTTTTGTGTTAGATAGATTTTTATTTTTATCTACTTGTCACTATGGCATCTCAGGACTATTATGATATTGGTAGTTGGAAATCATATCTTGATGATCTATGTCCATATTATGACGGACACCACTTTCCGTGATATTGTAGACATGCTCCCTGTAAAGAGATGTGTGCACCATCTTTATCCTATTGGGAGTGTGAATGTTCTTTATGTGGTTGTCGTGATGGACATTGGAGAGATTGTCCAACTTCCCCTTCCCCCATTATACCAACCCAATCACTAGTTTTTCTTATGATTTTGATAGGTCTTATGATGATAAAAAGGAAGAACAATGTGCCAAGGACAATGGGATTGAAGTAATGCTTTATCTTATCTTAGATCGGGTAGGAACAATGGGGGAAGGGGAAGTTGGACAATCTCTCCAATGTCCATCACGACAACCACATAAAGAACATTCACACTCCCAATAGGATAAAGATGGTGCACACATCTCTTTACAGGGAGCATGTCTACAATATCACGGAAAGTGGTGTCCGTCATAATATGGACATAGATCATCAAGATATGATTTCCAACTACCAATATCATAATAGTCCTGAGATGCCATAGTGACAAGTAGATAAAAATAAAAATCTATCTAACACAAAAAACACAAGAAAATCACACACAAATATTTACAAATTTGAATTCAAGCAAGTAAGCTAGAATTTAAAACTAACTCAATATGCCAAATTCTTCCCCATCAACGGTACCATTTTTTATAACGCTCAACTTACACGTCAATTTAAATGCAAGGCAGTTGTTATCAATATATTTATCCAACTAAGAGTCGGGGTCGAATCCACGAGGAACAATATGAGTGGCGATTAGGTAAATTTGAAATAAAAGTAGCTTACTAGTTCAAACCTATGGTACAAAATAGTTTGCAGTGTTTTCAATCTTGTCTAATGTGAAGGAAATTCTTGGGCTTTTAAGAGACTAATTCGAGACCAAGAATAATTAGAGTATAATTAATTGAAATGGATATTATGACTATGCTTTCCTAGGAGCAAGTTATGCATGGGAACATGATAATTCAATGCAAATTCTAATCATTGATGATATGGTAGGCTAGGTTTAAAGTCCTTGAAGCTAGTTCTCCAACAAAACCTCAAAGATTCATTCATTGACCCTTTCGAGTACCTAACGAGTGTAACAATTCAAGTCACCCAATTTTCAATTGTGTATCCCTATTTCTAGGATAACACCCACGGTATAGTCAACCTTCTAACCAGCCTTATGTATAAGATAGTGAAAAATTGGCAAGACATACCCATAAATTATCTACTATTTCTTTTTTTCCCGCATCCCTCTTTCAAGGATGAGGTTGATTCCTAAATTTCACCCAAAACCCCTCTTTCAAAGATGATTTGACCTTTAAAGATCTTGGAATTTTCATCCATCAAACCTATTTGGGCATTTGGGACTTTCACCCACAAATCCCAGCCAATTAAATCAAGCAATAATAGAACCCATCGTCAATAAACTAAAATACACACAAATATATCACAACCCACACACAATTGCATCTTATTCTAGCATAATTTCAAGAGGTAGATCTAGCAAATCATAATGATAATAAACACAAATGAACCAATATTTCCATCAAAGCTATCCATAAGAAAACAAAGAGAGGGAAAACCACACTTTAGAATCCAATGAATCTTCAATGGTTGATGCCAAATCTACACTTTGGAGTTCCTCTAATTAATTCTTGTCTCAAATTAGTGAAAATTTTAGCTTGAAGCCCCAAGAAATTAAAAAAACCCTAAACTAAGGATAGGATATTATGTAAGATAAAATATGGATGAATAATGACATAAAAATCCCTATTTAAGCCCCAATTCCACATTTGACAAAAAATACAAAAATGCCCTTGGAACTTTTCTGCTCTACCGCGATTGGGTCTCTTTACTGCGATCGCGCTACCGTAATTACTGTAGTCATATCGCTATCTCTCTTCATTTGACTTATAAATTGACCATGATCACAACCTTCAGTCCATGATTGCGATAACTATGGGTC
>NW_025866295.1:0-3397 GCF_002878395.1 Capsicum annuum
AACAAATACCCCTTTCTGGGTGTAGTTTCATCCATGGCAGATTACCGTAGTAGAGGTTTTGGCAGTCGGCAACAATGAACCTGGTGCTATCATAATCTCTAATTTGTATGGCTTAGCACCTGTAAAAACTACAATTCAGACCATAATTAGCATTATCACACCATAAACATGTTTGATTATTTGGATAAACTCATACATTAGTGTTATAAAAGGTTTTAGGGTGAGAAATGGGTGTGTAAAAATTTTATTTTCATTATGCAACCAGCCTTAGGTATGGCGATCACATGGAAATGACTTCGATCGCCATTCTGTGATCATAGTCATCGAGACAACAATTGTGGTACCTGAGACCATAGTTGACAGTTCTTCACATCACTTAAAACATAGAAATTTAACCCTAAATTTGTGCTCCAACTAGGAACATAAAATCATAATAGAGAACTTAATCCTAGAGTACATGATTATAGCCTAAAACTTGAAGGAATTCACATTAAAATCATTGGGGAATTGAATCGAACACATGGTGTACACGTTAAGTTCTACAGTTTTTGGCCTAATTCTAGGCACTCAAGTCTTCTCCATTGGTGTGTACACCAACTACAATAGCTAATAACTATAACACTCATAAACAAGCATGCATTATGTATTGTAAATGATACTTTAAGATTTTCCCTAAACTACAATCTTTAAGCATACAATCAGACCAAAATTAAGGGATTTTAGACAACATACAAAGTTAGAGGATGCAAAGGATTGAGATGAACACTTGGATACGTTATATAGTACCAAATATTTTAAGGGAATTTGAGAGAAGTTGAGAAATGTGCGTGTGAAGAAATGGTAGTTGGATGTTCATTTAATCTGATTCAACTGCAATCATAATCTATGTTTTGCGATTGTAAGCATGCGAACTCCACGATTGTGAGGATACGGGCAACAGCCTCTGTAACTAAGACCCAAAATTAGGTCTCCTGTACTCAGGTGTCTTGCACTACTCTGTTTAATCCAAATTTATCAATCTCATAGTTCTCTTTTTCAATTTCAATAATAATTCCTCGTAGAACTACCATTTCATGTATTATGCATAAACAAATGAAAAAAATAAAATCTACTCTATTATTTATAAATAAAAGGATAAAATCCACTTTTAGTGGCTTCATGGGGTGCCTCCTATCGAGCGCTTAGTTTAACGTCTTGGTATAACTCCTCCTCAACTCCCATTTGTGCTTCCACTTAGAAGATTAGAATCTTCGTTGTGAATTTAATTCATAATGCATTGAGCGACAGAGGGATAGAAAAAGATTCATATCCTCCAAGAGGAAACTTTAAAGATGCGAGGAAATTATGAGGGAGCTTCCATCTCACCATTTTGATGACTTAATCCTTTTACCCAACTTCATATCACTATTTTAGTTTGGCTTCTTAATTAAAGGTATGTACAACAATAAGCCACTAGTTGTAAATTGAAATTTTAGCTTCTTGGACATTGATGGTGGGGCTTCCATGTGTTCTTTTGGAGTGTCAAATCCCATACTGTATGGTTGGTCCTCCTTCTCCCCACAATCCATCATTTGCCTAGATGGATGGATTTTTATCATATTCTCTAAGCGTAATATTGTGAATTTGTTTAAATAAGGCCTAACCCCTAATTCCAGGGTTGCCTCCTCCGAAGCACCTTCACACTGAAATGAAACTAGGGTCGTCATAAGAGACGTTCTTTTTTTGTTCTTTTGACCCTAGTGCCATTTGTTTTATTTTGACATCTTCAACATCATTTGATTCAGTTGATAGGGAAATCGCCAAGGATTCTTCGCTACCAAGATCGTTATCATAGCTTGGTTTCTCTTCTTGATTAACCTCCTTTTAGGAAATGGGCAAGTTAGTGGCATTTGCAAGTTTTTGTTTCTTTCCTATTTAATCCATATTGAGAATTTCCCTTCCAAATGTCTTGTAGGATTGATGAATGTCTTGCACATTTCCCCCACTGTATTTTCTCGGTCCAAAATAGTTTAAAGAATTGCTTCAAGATTGTTAGACCGAACATGTTTCTCTTCCTTGTTCTCATCATAAGAACTATCAAATTCATAAGAAAAAACTAGAACTTTGGTTAGCATAATAGGGGGAGAGGGCATTTAGGAAATCATTCTAATGTCTATATCGACCACCACAAAAAGAACAATCATATTCCTAATAGGATCGAGATGGTGTTTCCATATCTCTCTGGGGAACATATGTGAAATCTCTTCTAAAGTGGGGTCCATCATAATATAGACATGGATGGTCAAGATAGGACTTCCAACTACAAAAATCATATTGTTGGAAGATGCCATAGAGAAAAGTAAAGAAAATACAAAAAATCTACCTAACACAAGAAAGAAAAAAATTACAAACAAATATTTACAAGTTTGAATTCAAGCAAGTAAGCTAGAATTCAAAACTAATTCAATACGCCAAATTGTTCCTCGACAACGACGCCATTTTTTTATAATGCCCAACTTACATGTCAATATAATTGCAAAGTGGATGTCATCAATGTGTGTACCCTACATTGGAGTCGGGGTCGAATCAACGAGGAAAAATGTGAATGGAAACTTTATTAGTTTTAAATGATAGATACTTACTAAAATCAAACCAATCGTACAAAAAGATAAAAATAAGGGATTTGAAAGGTATCACACTCTATATTTCTTTTTTTTTCTCGAGTACAAATTTTGATCTACGAATACTTAGAGTTTAAAAAATTAGGCACAGATCTTGGGATTCTGCTTTCATAGAGCAAAATTATGCAAGGAGACATGATAATTAGGTGCATGTTCTATTTGTTGATGATGTGGTTGGATAGGTTGTAAGTCCTTAGCTCTAGTTTGTCAACATATTCCTCTACCTCTGCCCATCTGCATAACTCAGTGATAAGGGAAGAAAAAAAAAAGAAGTATACCTCCATGCTTTTTAAAGTACTAACACTTTGAGTTCAAAATCTCACACACATTCAAAGAAATGCCAGATAGGACACAAGCCACCATCCATGGTTGCAAATCTATTACAATAGACATGTGAGTGCATGGCGATACTCTGTTACAACTGATATTCAGCCAAAGCCTAGCCTTACATGTGAGGTCATTCATCAAAATATCTCTCTTGGTGGTGGTCTAGAGTACTTCTTTTCTCAGACATAATATGTTTCCCATCAACGTTCCTAGCTCATATTCTTTTATTTAGAATTACCCTGTGTCAGCATCCGAATGCTCATATACCTCATTAATCTGCTTTGATACATAGTTCACTTGCTTTCCCTAAATTCTAATCACTGGTTTTATGACAGAAACTATGCTAAGGTTAGCTTAGAACTAATGTACCCCATATTTATTTTCATAGCAAGGGTCCGAGCAAAACACAT
>NW_025866296.1:0-3039 GCF_002878395.1 Capsicum annuum
ATTGTGTTATTTAAATTTTTGCAGTAAAACATCTTGTTTAAAAAACCTAAAATAAAGGTATTTTATCAAGGTTAGCTAAATAGAGATTATAATTTGAAATATTTTAATAACAATGGTAAAAACTCAAAGCTCTTTAGACATGATAGACATCGACACATTATGTTTCAAAAAATAAATAAAATATTTAAATAATTAAGTGATGACCCTAGTTAAAAACAACATAAGAGAGTTAGGGTTTTGAGCTAAAAGTGACAAAAGAGTTTTAAAATGAGATGTAGATGACTCAAGTTTTAAAAATTGAGTGGATGTGACAATTACTTTATTATGGATTAAAAAAATTAGAAAAATTTGAAAATAATCCACAAATTTTTAAATTTACACTTTGATCCAAATGTTTGTTTTAATATAACGAGAAACAGAGGAAAAAAAAGGTGTGTTTCTCTCTTCTCATCTGTTGTTGTTTTATCACTCTGTTATTCATTATTGTTGCTGCTTTATTCATCATCTTTTGCTTCATTATCATCATTTTCTACTTCATTGTCATCTTCATCTTCTTCTTATCGACCATTGTTGTTGTTTTTACCACTACTGTTGCTACTTGACCAATTTTTTAGGTGAAATTTTATTTCGTACATCACTTTCCACTTTGTCATTACTTTATAGGTTAATTTGGAAAGTAAAATTATGATTTTTAGATGACACTGCTACTGCTGTTTTTTCAACACTGGATAGAACTCGTTCATGAATACAACATAAGAGCCGACAATTTAAACAGATCACTCAGTCTGTTGCAACAGATAAATATTTTGTTGCAACAGAAGACTCATATGTTGGTTTCATGTTTATGGTCCTATAGTGCTCGTAACATGAATCGAACAGATGGGTAATCTGTTGCAACAAAATAATTATCTGTTGCAATATATTACTTATCTATTAAAATAGACGAGTAATCTATTGCAACAAAATATTTATCTATTGCAACAAATAATTATTCTGTTGCAACAGATGAGTAATCTTTTTGGAACAACACAATACAACTCTTGCCACAAACCCAATAGATAACCAATATGTTTCAACTTTTGCAATTGCTACTGGATTCAAATTATTTTAATCGTCGACATGTTTGTTGAGAAGAAGAAAGACATAATGAAAATTAAATAAGAATTAAAACGCCAAAGTCGATCAAACATAAAAATATTTATTAAACAAAAACAAATAAAAATACATAGGCTAAAAAAGAATCTAATTATTATTATCATTATTATTATTATTATTATTATTGTCAGCTGGCCAATCTTCAACCAGCAGCAGCAGGGCACTCTTTAGCCTGTGGATCTCCTGAAGCATCCTTTCTCTCACAGTGCCCAACTCCTACTGCAGGTCATGAACCTGCCTCCAAAGTTCTTGCACGGCGTCTTGTAGAAATGCAACGTCCCACACTGGATCAGTCAAATCTAGAACACACATGAATTGACACAAAAACGTAAAAACAAAAGGAAAGAAAAGAATCCAAATATACAACGTATACTACCAATTGGGTATATTTACAAACAAAGCAAAAAAAAGACTTACCTGAGTTAGGGAAGAGAAAGTGGTTGAAGGTGTAATATGAAAGACAAGATGCAAGAAATAATAAAGTATAGTAGAATGAACGAGTGAGTAAGGAGAGACCTATTTATAGAGGATTGAATTTGAATGGACTTGGCAAAAAGGTGCGACTGTTCACCTTCATTTATTAATTACATATTTGATTACTATAAAAAATTATGACTTAATTAAATCAAGCTGTTGCTTGATTTTTTGAATATTGTGATAAGACATGACTTTTCAGCTTATTATTATTAATTAGTTCTTTCCAATAATCATTTTTATTGAGTTGTGACAACAGATTATATATTTGTTGCATCAGATAACTCATCTATAACAACAAATATATCATCTGTTGCAACAAATCGATAACTTGTTGCATAAGATAATCTATTTGTTGTAACAGATAATCTATCTTTTTTAAAATAATTATCATATCATTAATTCAAATTTGATGACTTTTTTATTATATAAATTAAAAAAATAGATTTAAAAACAAAAATGACGAAAAGTCACTACTTGTTGCCTATTTAATATTAACATCAATTATTCAAATTAAATAATAATTTTTTTTACGGTTATAAAATGTGTTTATCATTTATTTCCTTATTGTTTTCAGTAAAAAGAAATAACCTAATTTAATCAAGTCGGTGAGTTTTTTATTATTGTCACAAGTCATAACTTTTCAGTTTATTATTATTAATTAGTTCTTAAATTTAAATAACTTTTTTCTTAATTAAAAAATCGAAGACACCTTTTCAATAACCGTTTCTTTAATAAAATACTAACCATTTTTATTGAGTTGTGGCAACAGATTGTATATCTGTTGCATCAGATAACCCATCTGTGGCAACAGATATACCATCTGTTGCAACAAATCGACCATCTATTTTAATAGCTTTTTTTATTTCTTTTAACAGTTGATTCATCAATCGCAACAAATGGAAAATTTGATGCATCATCTTGTTTTGAATGTGTTAGACAAAAAGTCACGACTGTTGACCTTTTTTTTAACAATCATCATATACCTTAATTAATCCAATGTTGTGAATTTTTTATTATATAATAAATAAATAATTTAAAAAAATATATTTAAAAAAAATGGTGAAAAGTCACAAACAATTATTAAAATTAAATAACCATTCTTTTACGGTTATACATTGTGTTTATCATTTATTTCCTTATTATTTATTTACGAATCGTTTTTCATATCAAATAATCAAAAAGTCATGACTTTTCACCCTCTCAATAACAATAATCACTTTTTATTAATAACCGCATGTTGCAACAAATGTTCTATCTGTCGCAACAGATTAACCATTTGTTGCAACATATGGTTCATCCGTTGCCATAAACGCTCAATCTCTACCTCCAACCGTCGACATGTTGAGAATAAGGAATAGACAGAATGAAAATTAAATATTAAATAAGAATTAAAAATCCAAAGTCGAC
>NW_025866297.1:0-1050 GCF_002878395.1 Capsicum annuum
ATTACTTCTAGGAATCACACCCTCATATAACAGGCGAGTAACATACAGTTTAAAAGGGATTCTTGGACTTCATGGATGAAAAAAGCCCATGAATGAACACTTTTCATACCTTAGATCATGATTTCTTAAAGATTAATGGTGAAACCTTCATGAATTTGAATCCCTAATAGAAATCCTAGCATGTTCTTGAGATAAACTTGAGAGAGACTAATATTTTTGGGTGAAAAATAGATGAATCACGTGTTAAAAAGCTTAAATAGGGGTATGAAGTTGATCCTTTTAACCCTAGATATGTCATTAAATTAATTGTAAAATTTCCTGGATTGGGCCCTTGGCGCAATACGGCGATATCACATCGTGTCACTGGAAATTGACAATTAGGAAATTGCATGGTGGCTCAATATAGAGCTTTTGCATTGCCACCTTGTCTACAACCTAGAAGATTGGAGCGTTGTTCTAGTATCATGGAGCGACACTAGCATTTGAAAATTTCCATATGAGCTAGCTCCGCGATGCTCTGAAGGCTCAAGTCAAATGCTATCTTACTAAAAAGGACCTAACTCTTCGCCTGAGAGTCGGATTTGAATGAATTATATATCGATGTAACTATTATTAAATTTCTCACATGATCAAAAGTGAAAATTATGGAAATACCACATGTATAATAACAAATTCTTATTTCAAAGAAAGTTCTAACATCCTTGAGATGATATTCAAACTAAGAAAAAACACGGGTATTAAAACATCTCCCCTTTATGAACATTCATCCTCGAATGAGACTAATTAAGAGGTGAAGCAATGAGATGAATATGAATAACTGGAACATAATCTCATGACGGACGTTACTGACAAGATGAACATAACTAAACATACATATCTGATGTATGTGTAACAGATTCATAAATGCATAACTGAAAGTTATGAAGAACTAAGATTTGTCATAATGAGAATGCATATCTGATGCATAACTATATAACTAATCTGATACATAAATGCATGACTAAATATACGGTGGTACTTGATACCAATCTTATCATGGGAATATGAGCA
>NW_025866298.1:0-1370 GCF_002878395.1 Capsicum annuum
AAAAGAAAGAGATTTGTTGGCAAAAGTCTTTTAAGATGTCTTCAATCGAATATGATATATAAGTCTAATGTATTTGAAGAAGCAGCTCAGCAACAAAGGCACGAACTCAACAAAACATGGGGAGTTTGGATAGAAAGATCAGGCAGCTCAATCCAAAATGCATGTCATACTCATTGGAGTTGGTTGTCGTATTCAGATAAGTTTTTTTTTTGAATATGGGACATTGGCCTTTTCTTTCATTTACATATTTATGCTTTTTGTCTTTTTATGTCATTTATCAAAATAAAAGTCACCATTATTTCTTTACATTTTAAGTCAAGTCTGTGTCAAAACAAGCGAGAAAGAATTTCAAAATTTACTACCAGTCTTTCCAATTATACGAGAAAAATCCAAGGAACAACACAGGAAAGAAATATGATCGTAATTGAACATGAAACAAAGGAAGTCTATCAACTGACAAGCTGTTGGATTCGTGGAAGCATTCAGATTTGGGAAAAGGGTGCACCTCAGAGGCATGGTAAAATGGAAACCCATTGTTCGAGTCAGAACCCATTTGGAACAAAGATGAAAGGAACGAGTGCTAGGGAAGATACCTGAGAAGCCAAAAGATGCAATCCACCACTAAGTTTTTAACTGACAAATTTTCTTTGTTGAAATAGGGGCAAATTCGCTTCACTTAATTGGGCTACCATTGGAAATGCATATCCGTGAGACTTTACTTTCAATTCAGGACCCTCCTGGAAAATGGGAATTTACTTTATGTTTAGGACCCTCCTGAAAAATGGGAATTTATTTTCTGCTCAGGACCCTCCTGAAAAATGGGATTTTACTATATGTTCAGGACCCTCTTGGAAAATGAAAATTTACTTTCAGTTCAGGACCCTCCTAAAAAATGGGAATTTATTTTCTGCTCAGGACCCTCCTGAAAAATAGAATTTTACTTTATGTTCAGGACCCTCCTGAAAATGGGAATTTACTTTCAATTCAGGACTCTCCTGAAAAATGGAAATTTACTTTATGTTCAGGACCCTCCTGGAAAATGGGAATTTACTTTCAATTCAGGACCCTCCTGGAAAATGAGATTTTACTTTATGTTCAGGACCCTCCTGAAGAATGGAAATTTACTTTATGTTCATGACCCTCCTGAAAAATGGGAATTTATTTTATGTTTAGGACCCTCCTGAAGAATAGGAATTCACTTTATGTTCAGGACCCTCCTAAATAATGGGATTTTACTTTATGTTCAGGACTCTCCTGGAAAATGGGAATTTACTTTCAATTCAGGACCCCCTTGAAAAATGGGAATTTACTTTATGTTTAGGACCCTCCTGGAAAATGGGAATTTACTTTTAATTCAGGACCCTCCTGAA
>NW_025866299.1:0-1947 GCF_002878395.1 Capsicum annuum
GCGCCGTTGTCGGGGACTTGTAACTAGGAGACTATCATGTTTTTAGTTTAGCTATATTGAGTTGTTCGTAGTTTATTAGATTTTTTTATATTTTATTTATATTTTTTATCACATTTCTTGACATAGCAGCATAGCATAAATGGTTTTCGAGTGACAATGATTTTATATGGTGTATGGTTTGTGGCCATAGTGGTCATTCTGAATATATGTGTGCTGTCAATCCTGATTTAGTAACGTTTGTGGGCTATGATGAAAGGCAAAATTATATAAACAACTACAATCAAATTGTGCAGAATCAGCCACAATCATGGAATAAATGGTAGCAGCAGTGTCAACAGGTCCAACCAAATTAATCAACTAGTATTATAGAAGAGATGCTTAGAAAAATTTTAGCGGCTCTGGTTGAGTTGTTGGCATACATGAAGAACCAGAGGAAGGCTGCAGAGCAAGTGGATTTCCAACCATTTGCAAAAATAGTTGCAGATAATTCGAGAAAGTCTGAGTATCGAAAATTAAAATTGTTGAACACGTTGAGGAGATACAATTGCCACCATGTCTATAGTGGCTAAGAAAAGAAAAATATGAGGAGGATATTAGCAAATTTTTGGAGAAAACACAAAAATTGCTGCCTCTCAATTATTATCTTTATCTAGAGACTTAAATGGAGAAGGTGAATAAAAGTGAGTGTGTGGTAGAGAGTGTAAATTTTGATGTAGGATTGGTAGGGACTCATTCAAAGTACTTTTCTACAATATGTTTAGATGATATCTTGTCTGTGGAATCATTTAAAATATTAGAAGAGTATGAAGATAAGGAAAAAGAATCCTATATTCTTGATTTTAAACCGGACATGAAACATAGAAACACAGCTCGCTTTAAGGCAAACTGTTTACCATGCACATCCTATTATTTGGTTCAATAATCTTTGTACCACCTCTTTATGATTGAGGTAAGAATATGGATGCATTGTTGGTGGTGAAATTTATATCCTCAAAGTGGAGGAAAAAATTGATGTGGGTCGTGCCGCGATACAAAATTAGGCACTTTTTATTAGGCAACCCAAGATAAGGTATGTTTTCTTATTAGTTTTTACTTTTATTGCACGTTGTTTTTGTTTTTTTTTTTTTGAGTCATAGGTTGATGCAGTGTTTGAGTACCCTAAACTTGACCTAAAGAGCATGGCAAAAAAAATTGAGTGTGGGCTCTCATGGATCCCAGTAATGCGAAAGATGCTACTAGCTAGGCCTAGAGGCCTCAAGGAGTATTTTTGTCTCTTACTTTTAAATTCTCTTTGGGGATCAAGTAGATTTTTAAGTGTGGAGTGGGGGAATTCCCAAATATTGGCTCAATTTTTAAAGACAATTTGGTTTGGAGTAAGTGAGATATTCTTGCTCATGCTATTTTTGATTACATGATGCTGGTAGATTTATTTGTAAAATCCTGTTGAATTGTGTGAATTGCTACTTTTGAGACTCTTAGGCTCATGTTTTTTGCTCTTGTCTTTGTGACCAAAATTTTAATTCATGCTATTATTTGTTGGAAGTCAATGATGATCTTATTGAGTTGAGAATGTGCCATGTGTGTGTAAGTTTTTTTATATATTATTTGTTGCATATGATTTCTAGAACTTGCCCGGTGTGTGTGTGAAGCAAAATAAAGAATATAGGTTTACGACATGATATAGACATTTCTTTGATTGTCCTATTTTCTACCTTCTATTTGTCCTACCCTTTATGAATTATCCTAGTTAATCCCATTGAGCCTTTATCTTATTTTCTTTCGTAGCCTCATATGTAGCCTAATTCCCCTCTTTCATGGACCATATTTTGATCCCAAAAGCTTCTAAGAGCTTTAAAAAAAAAATGAACTAGTAAGGAGTTTGAGAAATAAAAAGAAAAATGTGAATTTGATGCCCCAGGTAATAGTTATTAGTGTTGATAATTGATT
>NW_025866300.1:0-1615 GCF_002878395.1 Capsicum annuum
AACCCTTAATTTATATTTTTAAGGAGTTGGGAGAAGAGGGATTGTGTAATTGGTGTGTTTTGGGGTAATGGTATGATCAATTCACGTTACTATTAGTTATAGGATAGTTTAGGATGTAATTGACCAGTTTACCCTTAAAAAATTGAAGAGAAAATTAGATTTTATGTTTCTGAGCAAGGTCCGTACCACACTGCTTTATCGCGGAGCAAAAGGTCCATGTCACGCTGAAATCGTGGACTCATTTCTTCCTCATGAAAATGTACATAGCTTTTTTCTCGGGTATCGGATTAAGGAGAAATTGGATACATTGGAAAGATGACTAAGTTATCTATATTTGGTGGGTCTTGATCCTCAAAATTCTATATATTCCATAATTTATACACATTCAAAGTTGACCTTTTTAGGATTAAATATCAAAATTTGGTCGAATCAAAAGCTCTAACTCAACTTTTTTTCGAGTGTTTAATTGGAATAATTTTTACATTAAAAGCACTCTTCACACTGTGCTAGTGATCATGAAATATATATTCATATACAAATTATGGAATTAGAGTTTTTTTACATTTAGGAACAGTGATTTAATTTTAACCCAAAAATATGGAGTGTTACAAAGTAATAGGCCAAAATTCTATCAAGAGTTTATCTATGTAATTTTTAGTTAAGTAAATATAATTAGGATTTTTAAAAATAACTTGTAATAGTAATAGTTGTTGGTTGATTGGATTGTGATCAATATGAGATGAGCACTAGGATTGTGTTCCTCGCGACTTCATAACTCAACATGTTGCTCGTACTAGCAGTCTATCTTGATGCCATGCATGCAAAATCAACAAGACATGTATCATATAACTGTCTCTCATCCTTAGTTAAATGAATTTCACTCATCTCATCTCGTACATAGTGCGTCGCATTACTAACTCTTGTTTTGTGATCTCATATGACCTATCACGATTAAGGATCCAGTTAATCATGAAGGTTGATAGCATTAAATTTTTGTAGTTATTTTTCCTAACCCAATTTGTAAGATTTACCTACTCATGATCATAACATGAAATAAAAGTTCATAGAGAAAGATTAATTGTGCATTTACAAGAATAAGATAAAAAATCAAAATCTCAAATTGACTAAAAACTCTAAAAACCAATGCCAATGATTCCAAGATCAATATTATGTATAACAACCTCAAGACAATGTAAAACTGTCTAAACTAATCATAACACACAACAGGAGTATTTATTGAAATAAAATGAATCCTATCCTAAATTGTGCAGGAAAACCAAGTCAATGGCACTCTATAACTCGTAGGTCATGTAACACCCCAATTTTCTGAACCGAAATGCTACACAGTGTTTATGACCCTGAAGGACCACAATCTAACCCATGACTGATATTTGTACCTGTATACTGCATAGTATATCACAAAATACGGAAACATGAACATGAGAGGCCATAAGGTTCGAACTGAATAAACGTTTGATAACAAAATATCTAAAAAAGGTATAACAATATCAAAACAAGTCATAAATACTAAAAATAATGAGATCTGAATATCTAATCTGACATCTAGTCTGAAAGCCTCTAACTGAAATGAATAAGGAGTTGAAGGAACATGTCT
>NW_025866301.1:0-1755 GCF_002878395.1 Capsicum annuum
GCAGCTTGTCTAGAGCCATTGCTAGTCACAGAGTAGAATCAGTCATAGCTCGAACAGTAGAATTCTGTCAGTGAACGGAATACAGTAGTATTCCATCAGTCCATAGAACTCAGTGAACTCAGTACAGTTTAGTTGTACAGTACGATCAGTAATAGTTCAGTCTAGCCTAGTACAGTTTAGAATTTAGTCCAGTGTCTACACAGTTGGGATTAAGATTCAGCACCGATTGAACCCAAGGATGGGGACTCACCTGCTATTAGAGTGTGAAATCCTTAAAAGTAGTCCTAGCATTCTAGAACTATATTGCTAGAGTAGGTTGAGACATCAACCTACTAGTTGAGGGTTGATGAGGTGATCTACCTTCCAGTTGAGGGTATCACTATTCTCGTTCAGAGTACCTGCGGATGAGGGTGACTCAATACTTTTCCTTACCCATGGCACGGTATTGAGATTTTTCCAACTGGGGTTACAGGTTGGACCCTCAATTAGTTAGAGAAGGGGCATGTCGGTTAGATAATTATTTCCCACAGTCTCAGTTTCAGATTTAGTCTCAGTATGGAACTCAGTTCAGTTCCACAGATTCAGGACTGTCCAGCACAGTCACTCAGCTCAGTATAGGACTTAGTATAGTTCCACATAATCAATACTATCACATAAAGTCATTCAGTTACCAGTAACCCAGTATTTGGTGTTACTATGATATCAGTACAATTTTCATATTCATGCATGTACTCTCATTTGGTCGTACTCATGTTATTCAATTGTTATTGTTCATACATATGACCCCATGCATTTCATCCTACCTCACTGATCATACCAGTACATTCAAAGTACTAATGCATGCTTTTCTTTTGTGCTATGATGTCTTATATCATAGGTTCAGATGCACAGGCTCCAGAGTACCCTTAGCAGTTCAGATTTTCAGTATACGTAGTGGTGAGTCCTCATAGTTTGAGGACATGGTTGTTTTCACTATTTCAATATTATTTTCAGTAGTCGGAGTTAGTTGGGGACTTGTCCCATCAACTCCAACAGTTTAAATAGTTGAGGTTTTTTAGACTAGAGTATTCGCAGATAGTTGTTCAGCTTTTTAGTACTTATATTTTGTTTTGGTATTTTGTTACCGCATTAAGATTTATTTACAGATTTGAACCTTATGGCATATGTTTCTGCCTATTTCTGCAATTATTACAGTATTCATTACATAATTATTCCAGTAAGTACTAGTCATGGGTTAGCTTGTGGTCCTTTGAGATTATGAGCACCGTGTAGCTTCTGGGGTACAGACTCGGGGCACTACAGAGTCCCCCATAAATATTTTATGATTGGTTTCTTTAGTCACCTTAGTATATGTTCGGAGGTTCAAGTCTTCCGTGTGCATATATATGAGATTATTCTTTGGTGTGTGCGTTTATACACACTGGGGCCTAACTAGGGGGTGAGAGTTAGGGCCCATATAGCTTATGGGTACTATTATATGATGATTGAGCTACACACTCCAGGATAAATGTTTTGAAAATCATATAAAACCTTGTTCCCTATCCCGACATGTGATATATATATATATATATGCTTATATCTGTGCATTTAATTATGTGCTTTGGTTTTTGAATGATGTTAAACTGTTGATTATGACATTATATTATCCTCATCATAAAGTTACATGCTAGCGTTCACCCCGCTAACCATTTTTGGATAATGTATCCCTACGCAATACAGGAATTGGCCATACTTCTACTCCTCCTACTCAGTGAT
>NW_025866302.1:0-2870 GCF_002878395.1 Capsicum annuum
CAGCCCATAGATCATTCGAATGAGAATGTGTCACATGCAAAGTTTTAGGCTTCTTTTCAGGCACTAGCCCAAGATGTGACCACTAGTGTTCAGGGCAACCATTAGGCTTTAGTCCCATCTTAGCTATATGGGGGTTCATCCACAGCCAGAATCAGAGATTTCATGAAAATAAATCCGCCAAAATTCTTTGGGTCAGTAGAAGGTGAGGACCCATAGCTTTATCTAGAAGAGATAAAGAAGATCACCTAGATTATGAATTTTTTTGAGGAGGAGAGTGTAGAGTTAGTATCCTATAGGCTGAAGGATATTGATCATGATTAGGTAGAGATGTGGAAGAAGAGTATAGGAGAGGATGGAACTCCCATAACTTGGCAGGAGTTTTTGGATACCTTTCTAGATAAGTTTTTCCTTCTAAAGATGAGAGAAGGTAAGGTAGAATAGTTTATGAACCTAAGGCAAGGCTCCATGACAGTAAGGGAGTATTGTCTTAAGTTCAATCAGTTAGCTAAGTATGCTCCTGATTTGATAGCTGACCCTAGAGCGAGTATGAGTAAGTTTATTACTGGTGTATTCAAGTTAGTGTTAAAAGAATGTAGGGCTGCTATGCTCAATAGAGATATGGACCTTGCTAGACTGATGATGTAAGCTCAGTAGATTGAGATCGATAAGATGAAAGAAATGGAGAGAGTGAGTAAGAAGGCCATAGCTGGTAGTCATAGTTTCTCTTAGGCAGGGTCACAGGGTGGTAACCGTTCTTAGCATAGTAAGAAGTTTTTAGTTCCAACTGTATTTTTAGCTAGTGTACCTATAACAAAGTTCGGGGATATCTGTCATGACGGGGCGCTAGGCTCCAAAACCCAAGGTAGTACCAGCAGTATTCGTACCACCCGTTTTGTGGAGAGTGTGGAAAGAATCACCTAGGTGTGTGTAGAGTAAATAGTTAGGTATTTTTGGATGTGGTAAGCTAGGACACATAATACGGGAGTGTAGAGTTCTATCTTAGAAGGGTAGACATTCACGCCAGTAGGGTGCCACTCCTAGAACGACCAGTGGTCAACGTCAAAACCGACTCTATGCACTTCTGACGCGCCATGATCAGGAAAGGTTCCCTAAAATAGATTTGGGTATGTTATGAGTTATTCACCTCTATGATATGCATCCTTAAATCCTTTGTTCCCATTTTGAGCTTAAGTTTTTAGCATGAGTTAGTTAGTAGAGACAGCAAGTCAGTTTAGCAGTCAAACAGTCAGATTCACATAGTTTATTATTTCAGTTCTTCACCTGACCATGCTATCAAAAATCTCTAAAATGTAACTATTACAAGATAGATTATCCTAGTAGTTATAAGTATAAGTTTAGTTCATGAGTCATGCATTAGTTTCAGATCACAGATGATCAATCATGACACAGTTTGTAGGTGCCCCGTGCACAACCCAAGTATTTCAGCAAAGTGTTTTTAGAGGGACATAGATTCATAAGGCGGGAGATACCCCATAATATCATGATGATTTCATGTCCTTAGACTTATTCAGTTGCATGTTCAGACTCTCCTTACGAAGTTATCACCCAGTCATGCATTGAAGAATCAGATATATATTCATGCATTAGATATGAATGTTCAGTAGAAAAAGTACAGTTCTTCAATGAATAAAGTCATGCATTCACGAGAGAAACTGAGTCATGAATCCATGCATAAGATATGCATGTCCATTATGAGAATTCAGTTTATGAGTAGCTTTAGTCGTGTATTCATGTATCAGA
This sequence comes from Capsicum annuum, assembly GCF_002878395.1. Taxonomy (NCBI): domain Eukaryota; kingdom Viridiplantae; phylum Streptophyta; class Magnoliopsida; order Solanales; family Solanaceae; genus Capsicum; species Capsicum annuum. The sequence continues at coordinate 1,762 of NW_025866302.1, forward strand.
TATGCATGTTTCATATGAAATCTCTGTATATCAGTAGTTCTAGTCATATAATCATATTTCTCATGATTATATCTAGTAAGTAAGTTCAGGCTACTAGCATTCTTAGCTTAATCAATCTCATTCGATGACGAATATTCCCAAAGGGGAGATATAGTAATACCCTACCCTTCTCTAAGTTCAAATTCATCTCTAGAATATTAAAGATCTGGTTTCAAAGATGAATATATTTTATCCCATGTGAAATTTTAAAGATTTTAAATTTTTTATCCCGTGGAAAATCAAATAATCTTTCTATCGATACCAAATTCGGCCAAATTCGACACTCGAGCGAAGAGTTAGAGCCATTTTAGTGAGACAGTGTACCACCTGGTACTTTAGCGTGTCGTGGAGCAAACCAAAAATGGAAATTGTCAAAATCCAGTAAACCTCGTCGCGGTGGCTTTCCAGTTTGCAACCAAGGTGGCAACGCAATTTCCACTGCATTGCGCCAAGGCTCAGTTTCCTTATTGTCCAATTTCCAGTAAGCTAGCACGATTATGGCGCATTGCACCAACATGTAAAATCGGGATTTTTCCAATTTTGGTTTTAATTCCAAGGGCAAGAAGGTCATTTTTCTACCCTTATATATACTCTTTAACTCGAGATTTCTCATTATTTCGCCCAAATATACTAGTTTTCGCTCAATTTTCTTCAAGAACAACCATTAGGGTTCATAGCTCAAGACCCAAGTCATCAAGATTCCTCCATAAATATTTTGAGAATTATATAACAAGGAATGTTAGATGTTGATTCTTGGGTTCCTTCCACCCACGAAGCTCAAGGATCCTTTTAAAAATTTTGAGGTTTACGTATTTATGAGATTTTATAATTTATGTGTATTATAGTTCATGATTTTGTATTGTTGGGTTTTAATTAATGATTTTGATTACCAATTTCAAGAGTTGATTCTAGTATGTGACGAATTGTATGATGTCTATGATAAACTCTCTTCAAGTTTCATGATATTGATGTATTCATGATGATTAAGTGTAGAATCTGTGGTATAACCAAAGCATGCTCCCCATATGTTTGATAGAATGCTTAAGTAAATATTATAGTGCCTATTTAGT
>NW_025866303.1:0-3012 GCF_002878395.1 Capsicum annuum
GGCATCATTGGCCGATAGAGCTAAATCATAATAAAAGCATGATAAATGTGAGAAAGTAAACTTGCTCAAGGATAAGTCTAAATCTGGATTAAATACTCCAATCTAGATAAAATGGTAAGTGTGAAAGAATGAATGAATTAAGATAAATATAATTTAACTATAACCTAACTGGACCCCCATAAGACTGGAATGGGCAAGCAAGTGGGAAAATAACGCAACCAAACCCCCATAAGCCGGACAAATTTAAACAGGGAAGAATTCTAATAATAATAACTTTAAATAATAAATACCAGTGAAACCATATCAAAAATTCCCTTCAACCATAATTCTAGACTCAAACTAGAGATGAAGAATGATACCCTTATAATATTTCCATAAACAAATCACAGTTGTCGAACTCAAACCAAGACTGGTATATAAATCTCAAATAATAATAATGATAATCCATACCCATAATTTTCTTAGAATCCATATAATATATATATACCAACTTTAATAAAGACTTTACAAAGGCCGCAAGGTTTACTTAATGAGTCTAGTAAATGAGCTTAAAGGATAATCATTTTATAATTTAGGTATTTTGACTAACCAAAAACTGATAGAACGCCTAAGTCACCCTAAGTTTCAAAAATTTACCAAAATATCCCAAGAGGGTATCCTAGGTCTACAAAGGACTAATGTTGATGTTTGACCTATGAAGAGGGGCAGCAGGACCCGCACTACTTCCGAAAACCTGCCCTAAGACAAGCACCTACCCAAACTTATACAAAGTCTTTAGAATTCTACCCTAAAGTTCAAAATTATTCAACACTAGTCCTAAGTATGATTTGTACCCTTGCTTACGGCTTATGGTAAGCCACTCATACTCAGATCCAACCTAAGTAACAAAGTCTAAGATTAAGTTAAGGAACCAAATGATCCGTAACAACCAATTTTAATCGTACCCCTAAGTCGTATCCATTTCAGTAACCAAAATCCATCCTACTAACCAACACTAGTCAGTATACGACTGAGCCATCCTATCCTTACCGCAATATACATCTCGTACTCATGAGTCATATTAGGTCCTGAGATTGGAATTCCATGAAATTTTCTAAGGTCCAAACACTAGGACATTTCAGTAGGGGGTAACCAGTCCATGAATAAAATCATGTCAAAATCCACCATCTCTAGATCAATAAAGTTGATCCAAGTGTCAAACTCTCAAATAGTCACAACACATAATCTATAGGTATAATCCACTACTAAATAATTACCCACGGGAGTAAATACACACAATGACATAGATAAAGGCTTCTAAGATAACCTCACCATGGTGCATGATAAGCATGAACCTATGAATAAGTGGATCCTAGATCAAATAAGACAATAGATGACTAACAACATATCAAAATCATATTTGTTATAACAATATCCAAAGACTCTACCTCGAGAATACCAGGTACAAGATACAACTAACCCCTCCTTGCCTCTAGATTGGGTGTTGAATAGACTACCTATCCTACATTTATGAGGACCTTTTCAGGAACCCTAGGAATATACCCTAAGAACTACCCCTGACTAGCAACATTACTAATCTGATTAGCTGAATAATCTGAGTTGCAGGCTAAATCAGCCTATGTCATGGACACTCTCTAGAGAAATAAATAGTAACCCTATAATCATAGTAAGCCTTAGAACCGCTACTCTATCCAAAATATCTAACTAACCCATAATACCCAACTCAGCTAGAAGAGTTAGAATGTGCACCTCTCAAAAATTGGTCGGTACTCAGCCCACTGTAAATACTATAATAAGATTGACCTTCATCCATAATATAGAGTGCTATATCAATATTCCTACTAGATTGGGCCTGGTGCCGATAAGACTAACACTGAGGGTACCTACCCTGAGAACCTCTACCTTTCAACTAAGTTGTACTGGCTCCTACTAAAACTACTTTGTTGACGTGCTATCTTATCCTCACCCCCATGGTCCTTGCGATGCATCACCTTTATAGTCTAGGCATAATTAGAAACTTTATTAAAGGACCTACCAATGGAAACTAAACTTTGAGTGGTTATGCAAAGAGAAAGTCTTTTCCCCCTAATAAAACAACTAATCCACTCGTACTTGATAGGTAAGATTGCCATAGCATGTCTGGCCAAATCATGGAATCTCACCTCATACTCCACAACCATCATAAAACCCCGCTCTAACCTGGTAAATTTATATCAGGCATTCACAAAGACTACAATACTTATATTTGTCCAATAAAGCCTTATAGAACTAATCTATGACATGGGGGAAATCAAACAAGCTTGTAATCAACATAACCTCTCCACTAATGTCTAGCTGCCAAGTTTAAATAAAAAGTAATATAGTCAAACCCACACACCTCAAACAGGCCTAAATTATGTAATCTATCCTCACAAAAAGTAAAGAACTTAAATGTATACTCCCTCGAAGCCCCTATAAATCCATGGAGTCAATCTAAAAAATTTACCCAACATATTCTACTCCTCTATTAACATAATTGGTTGGGTTGCTACCGACTGGGTATATATAAGCGTTCAATGGATCTCAACTTTAGGAGCCTCAATTACAGGTTGAGCCCTTACATCTGTACCACTATAATCCATAGAATAATTATAATTATATGGTGCACCACCAAGTAATCCTAATAACTAAAGTAAGTCATCTCTAAGCACTAAAAAAAAGATAAACCCTGATAAGGCCTAGGCTTCCCCTGGCCTACCAATGGTTGGGTTGCCAGAACCTCTAGATCTACCTCTGACTTCAGAGAAATGAAAAAAGTTAGTTAAGTCTACCTACTTTGAAACCTAACTGGGGCTACAGATATAGCTTGACCATGATCTCAAAGTCATCCACGGCCTTTAATAGGTACCCTGGCAGCAGACTCAAGTCTGTCGTTGTATCTTGCATCATGACTATTTACAAAAGAGTAAAACAAAGAGAACTTTAAAAACTAACACAGACTCAACACATGAATTGAATGATGAAAGTAAAGTT
>NW_025866304.1:0-1379 GCF_002878395.1 Capsicum annuum
TAGATAATTCTTTGGTAAAAGTAAAAGGAGGTAACTTATCAGCATTCAACAATATGAGAATAGGAAAAGGTAGAGAAGCCTCAAAATGAGCCACTTTCAATAATCCATAGCAAATTGGCATTTTAAAGAACTTATATATGATTGTACTGTATAGAATGATTAGCCTCAACAAGAGTGGGATGGACACCTACCATGTAGTACCTAATATTCATCACAGATATTCTATCATTCAAAGTGGAGAAATACCCTCATACCCTGATCTAATTGTCAATGTATCCAGTGAAAGGTTCCGCGAAAAGACTTGCAAGGTGGAAGATACAATGTTTACAAACAGGGTTAAGGTTAATGGATGATAAATATATTACCTTTTCTTTTCATATAGACAAAAACTCTTCATCCTAGACAGCACCAATGAAATGTACATTATATAACCAGTATTCCAGATTAAATTCCATTCAGATTCAATAACCATTGAATGTAATTACTTTTTCTTATTCCATATTGCAGCATTAAACGGTAGCCCGGTGTATTAAAATTCCCTCTTCGCACAGGTCAGGGAAAGGGCCTCACCACAAGGGTGTATTGTACGCAGCCGTACCTTGCATTTCTGCAAAAGGCTATTTTTGAGGCTTGAACCCGTGACCTCCGGGTCACATGGCAACAACTTTACCAGTTACTCCAAGGCTCTCTTCTCCATATTGCAGCATTAATATCCAAAATAGTCTAGCAAATCTAAAAGAATGGTTTGAGACTAAGTCTATCAACTGTTGTTAGTCTTTGGTGCAAAGCCATCCATATGATGAATTGAATGTCTAGAAATTAGACCTTTAATCATAGCTAATTGTTTCCATTCAACACTGGCTTGTTGTGACAGCATGGTTTGGCAAGATTTGCTAATATTGTACTTATCATTATTGCAGCATTTATGGAGGGCAGCAGTTATATCAGTACGATTGAGGTGCGGATGCAAGCAACAGTTGTTAAATGTGGAACTTCAAGTGCAGCACTGCCAGTTGAACCGCTCGCAACAGCTAAAAAACTGTAACAGGTTAGTAAACTTGAATTTCAATCAGAAACTCCTAACACAGAGAAGAAAGAACTTTCATATGTGCTCGGAAACTAATACCTGTACTTTTTTCCCTCTACTAGCTATTAAATAGTTATCTATGTCCTTTGTATCAACTTTCATTTACCTCGTGGATTTTAATTCACCACAGGCAATGCTAAGCACAAAGTATCACACAACCAGTCATATGCTCTATCATTTAATTTATTTGTTTGGTTTTGAGTATTTGAAATGTGACATTGAAATGTCACATTTAAGTAAAATAAAAGAAAGATTTTTGAATGTTTTGGTCTCAAAGCAAAGGATTGATGAC
>NW_025866305.1:0-2005 GCF_002878395.1 Capsicum annuum
CAAGTTCCCAATCCTAAAGTTATAAAGTCCTAAAGTTCCAAAGTCCCACAGTCTCCTAAATTTCTAAATCTATATGTTTCAAAAGAAGTCCTCTACTCTCCTTTAGATAAAAGTATATGTTTTTCTTGAAAGTTTTGATTCTAAGATTTCCAAACTTCTAAGTTTCAAAGTCCCTAAGTCTCAAGTTTCAAAAATCTCCAAAGTTTTCAAGTTCCAAAAGAAAGGAATGATAGAAAAGCTTTTTGAAAACTAAGTGTGAAGGCTCACAAGCTTTACAGAAAGACATTAGATTCCAGACTTTCAGATTTTAGAGTGAGTTTTTCCTACACTTAGATAACATGATTTAAAGAAAGAATTATCTAGAACTAAATATTATGACTCACTAGATTTACAAAGCATGATTTTCTTCTCATGATTATTACTTCTTCAATATTTAAGATAATACAGCTTATGTGAGTCATTTACATTTAGCATGCATTGCACATTTAAATTATGAGATATTATTTATTTACTTATTGCATGCACCCTCATATACTCAGTACATCCTCAAAGTAATGATCCACAAATATGTCTATATGCTACATTGTCTCATAATGTAGGTACAAGTTGTAGCGCATTACACCATATTCAGTTAGTTCGCAACTTCCAGTCAGCAGGTGATGAGTCCCTTTTAATTTAAGGGCTCAAGTCAGTTATACATTTTGAGAAGTATTGTATTTATTTATCCAGTCGTATTGAGTTGGGATAGTTGGGAGTCGTGACCCGGTTACCTATAGTCAGTACTAGTGAGGCTTCATAGACAGTCAGTAGAAGTTGATGTATTCAGTTTCAGTTTTGTTTGTACAAGCAGAGTTGTAATCATGTAAATTCAGTTTTGTATTGATTAGATTCAAAAAAGAGTTATTTTTCGCTAATTTGTACATATTTATACTTTTTATTCGGTTGCTTATGAGTTATGCCAGTAGAAGGGTTAACTTGGGGTCACTTGTGACCCTAAGCATCGTGTGACATCTCGGGACCCATTTTTAGGACGTTACACACTTTTTATTCACCCCATTCTTCAAGTGGGCTCCTGGACTTAATTTTTCTTCACCCTGTTCTTCAACGGGCTCCTGGACTCAAAGTAAATAGTAAAACAGAAAAATAACATCCCATTTTTCAGGAGGGTCCTGAGCATAAAATAAATTTCCATTCTTCAGAAGAGTCTTGGGCATAAAATAAATTCCCATACAACACATATAAGAAAAAAATTTGCCCTAGTTTGTACTGAAAAAATTTGTGTGTCACCGGATCTTAATGTTTTGAAAAATATAGTGAAAGGATAAATCAAAGTATGGAATAGCTTTGGTAAGTACATCTTGCAACGAATAAAATTTACCATAACTGAGATCCACTATCGTGTGTTGTAACCATGGTTCTTGCATTGACAAAAATGTGAAACTGTATCCTTTATTTGAAAACTTTAATGTGAAAACAACATCTCTTCTCTGCTTCAGACAAAGAAAAATTATGAGTTTTAAAACATGTGGTTGATTTGTGTCATTCAGCTTTTGAGGTGACTGCTCTTGTACTTTCCATGCTCAACTCCTTTCAAATTCTTGATAAATATTCGTTGACTCATCGTACTTCTGACCCCAAATTCTGACTACTGAAACTCTTGATTCGAATCATATCTCTCTTGTATGATGCCTCTGAGTTCAATTTCCAATACACCTTTTATCTTTCTACGAGTCCAAAACTATTAGATCATAATCATTCTGAGTACCTTACTTTACTTTGAAATATTGTCTTTGTGCGTCGACCCTTTATCTTTCTTTGTACCATTGAAGGAGTTGGTAGCAAGTTTTGAAGCCTTTTCTCACTTTGACTTGACATGAATTTGACTCAAAGACACGCAAAAGATGACAATAATTTTTATTTGATGACAAAGATACCAAAAATAGAAATAAAATAAAAATAAAAGGAAAAGACAATAGGCATCTCTTTTTTTAAAACGACAAAAGAA
>NW_025866306.1:0-2671 GCF_002878395.1 Capsicum annuum
TGAATCCATCATATCTGATACATGATTATATGACTAACATGATAAATAAATGCATGACTGAAAGTACTGATAAGCTGACCACACATATCTGATGCGTGAATACATGACTTAACTGGCTCACGAGCATACGACAGAACATACAATTGTAAAGGCACTATGATTGAACTGAACATGAGAACATGATTGATTCTACTACGTGACATATGGACTGAACATCATAAATTGAACTGAACCTCTGAATACTTGACTTATAGCTAAGGTCTAACTTGAAGGTCAACTTATGAATACCCTCTATTCTAGACTAAATTCATTATTCAAGGAGAAATTGAAAGATCTAAGGCATGAGAGCGTTAAGAGAAAGAGGGGTATCTCTCTCTTGGGACACTATGTCCCTCTAAGAATGCTTACCTTACAGAGATACTAGGTGATGCACAGGGCATCTATGAACTATATTATAACAAAACTTTGGGAGTCTAAAACTAATGCATGAGATGGACTGAACTTGCAACTACTAGGAGGTTTTACCTTGAAATTGTTATATTCTCTAAGATTTTGTATGCCTACAAAAGATGCAAGGATGAGAAAATAAGTTATACAAATCGAACTGCTCACTGGCATGACATGAATACTGAAAGAACGAAAACTGTTCCAAAAACATCTAATAGTCTCCTGCACATAGGTGTGGTGCACAACACACGCATGTACAAGACTCTACTAGATGCGTCTTTCAGACTTTCTAGGACTCTATTGAACCTTAGGCTCTGATACCAAGTTGTTAACACCCAAATTTTCTAAATCGGAATACTACACAGTGCTCATGATAACAAAATGTCTAAAAAAGGTATAACAATACCAAAAACAATCATAAATACTAAAAATAATGAGATCTGAATATCTAATCTGACATCTAGTCTAAAAGTCTCTAATTGAACTGAATAAGGAGTTGAAGGAACATGTCTCCAACTAACTCTATGTAGCAACTAAATAGTAAATATCGCAATAATCATATCGTCCTCAAATAAGAAGGACTCACTGCAAACTCTGAACACTAGAATGCTACTGCTGATTTGGAGCTCGTGCCTCTGAACCTATGGTGTAACATAAGAGAAAAAACCATAGCACAAATGTGTCAGTACGTCTAAAAGTATTGAGTATACGAATGAGGTAGGCTACATGCAAAGGGTCATATGCATGAACAACGTTGACTAATTTGAATGTGAAAATACATACATGCATACATAACTGTAATTGAACTTATGATGATGCTGACTATTGAGTCTATATGATGATGACATGACTTTACTATTACTGAGGTACTGAATAGATTATTAACTATTTCTGACAGTTCAAATTATAAAGAACTGGTTTGAATGACTGTGTCTAATAGTCCTAAAATTAAATACTAGTAACGTGAGATATGACAACTGATATAGCTGGTATAACTATAATGATCAGACTAATGGATATAACCAATACAGAGCCACTGTATCTGACAGTCTAAGTTCCGATGGAACTATCTGAGTTTTATTCTACTTGGAGTAACTAAATCTGAGATCAGTCCTATCTAGCATGTGATCATAAGTATACTGATAATAAGGATGATTTAACTTAGTCTGAGATCAGTCTTATCTAGCGGGTGATCATTAAATCTAACGATTCAGATACTAATTACTTATAGTTTAGATTAGTCCTAGCTAATGGGTGATCTTAAAGTCTATTTATAATGATAAGCATTGACTGTATCCACCAGTTTTGAATTTTTACTACTAAGATGAGTTGACAATGTCTGAAATCCCAGATACTGTAACTGAAATTATGGGATGTGTTCATCTAACTGATATTCCCCAAGCTAATCTAACTGGGGTCGAATCTCTGCCCTGACTGAAAGGGTGTTAGTATGGTACCACCAGTAAAGACATTTATTGTGGAGTCAGTCATAATCTAGCGGGTGACTCCTGGGATCAGTCCTATACATATAAATGTGCTAACGGGTGACCCCTGATTATGTCAGTCCTATCTAATAAGTGACATCTCGTACCTACGATGGCTACATAGTTGTGAAACATAGGGATTTCTTCTAAGGATCTCAGTCCTAATCTAGCAGGTGAGTCTCTATCCCTAGGCTCACTCAGTGTTGAATCCTACTCCCATCTGAAAGACACTAAACTAAATAAATGGGTTAAACTGAATAACTGAACTAAATTGATTAGCTGAATTGATACTGATTAACTAGACTTATACTAGTGGTATTGTTTAGCAAAACTAAACTAAGTTTACTGGATTTCGATGACTGATGGAATGTGCTGAGTTTTGAGAACTGGTTGAGAGTACTGAAATTACTCAGATTGACTTTAAATACTAAGGTTACAGATATTACTGAGTACTGAGATCACTGAGATTACTGAACTACTGAGATTACTGAGGTTATTTGATTTTCCTGAGTCACATAACTGACTAAATTCTATAGATCATGGCTTGACTGAGAGTATCATGATAACATGACATGGATCTAGGCACACAACTATATTTTTTGTATACATTTAGCCCCAAGACTTGATGGAAGGAAACTCACACACATGACTTACTTGATCATAAGAGTCGAGTCCATAATCAACAATATCATAAATAAGGGATTTCATACTAAGAATGGTTCTCAACAATCTATTTCATG
>NW_025866307.1:0-1967 GCF_002878395.1 Capsicum annuum
TCATGTGGAAATCTGGGAATTTCAACAATTTATCTCAAAATCTCAATGAAGTCATAGCTTCAATCTCTCAACATTGCAAATATTAGCTTCTCAAGGAGTAAAATCATGGGGTTTATACCCAGTCGTAAATTCTCAAAAAAAAATGCAGGAATCATGCCATTTGTCTCTTAATTCATAGAAAATATCAAGATAATGCATTCAATAATAATGGGTGAAAACTCCCAATTCACATTCATGTAAAAACCTCATTGATATCAAAAAATTCATGATGTAAATAAGCCTTTTGGGGACAAAGGTGAAAGGGCTACCCTTGTTCAAAACCCCACATACCTTAAATTAGAAGCTTTGGATGAACTCTCACTTTTGGAACTCTATTCATACTCTTGAATAAGGGTTCTTGAGATTCTTGGAAAAGGTTTTAGAGACTTAGGATTTTTGTTGAGAGAAAACATGAGAAAAACTTCATAGATTGCTTGTAAATGGCCTAAATTTGGTGTTAACATGCTTTAATAGGCTTTGAAAAAGTCCAAAGTGCTCTTTTTAACACTTGTACGAAGCTGAAAGAAAAAATTGAACTAGGAACCTAATTTCATAAGCCACCTCGATGCACCACTTATCGCGGTGGCTCACTGGAATTTGACAATTAGTAAATTGGGAGTCCTCGTGATGCGGCACCATCGCGTTGTCGCACTGGTTGGGACCTAGGACTACTCCGCGATGTGGCACTATCGCGGGGTTCCACTGGAAATTGACTATTTGGAAATTGGGCTCCTCCGTGATGCGTAACTATCACGGAGTCCTACTGGAAATCGATAATTGCAATATAAACCCTCTCCGTGATGCGCCAATCACTTAAATGATGTTGTTTTATGACTAAGACTTAAATTAGCCATAACTTCTTACCCGGGTATCAGATTTGGGCGAATCTTATATCGACAGAAAGCTTATCAAATTTCCCATGTGATAAAATGTCGAAATTAGGGAAATTCCACACGGTTCAAAATATCTCACAAGACACCGGTCAAACCTTCTAGGCTATAAGGCTCAAACTATGAGGGAATTTTGCGGGGTGTTACAATATCTTTCTCTTGGAAATATTCGTCCTCGAATGTCACTAGTTAGGCTACGAAAATGGAGAGAACTGAGGATGCATAGCTGAAATACTTGTCAAACTTAATCTATACCTTTCTAAACCTGGCACACTTGAAGAATACATATATTCATGATAGGAATAGCTATGTAACTGAATCTCAAATTAGAGAGGAGCTGAATGAAGAAAGGGTGTTACCTTGTTCTAAATCTGGGCTAACTTGCCTTAGTCTTATAATGAAGAGTTAACTCATGCAAAATTCAGAGCGTGCTATCATCGACTGACTAATTCTAGGATCAAACCTCCCTAACGGATGATCGCTGAACCTACTATCAATGATATGAAATGATTATGTCTTAGACCAAACCTATTTAATGTGGGATCTCTGAATTTCCCAAAGAAGCAAATCAACTGAACCCGAAACTGAGATCAAGCCTATCTAATGGGTGACCTCTGGAGCTGATAATAAGAATAATCAATCGAATCTGGGTTGAGATCAAGTCCATCTAGAGAGTGACCTCGGAATAATAATAAGAAAACTCAATTACATCTGAGATCAAGCCTATCTAATGGGTTATCTCAAAATCTGATAACACTGATACTGAAGATGATTAACTAAGTCTACTCGTATAAACAACTGAATTCCCTTGGTCCCATTATCTGACGGAATAATACTGAACTCTGAACAGAGTACTCGAATACTACTGAGGTTTTCACTGAATACGCGTATACTACTAGATCTGAGCAGGGTACTGATCCAAGGCTAGAGCGCTAATGATACTGAGATTACTCAAGTTCTATAACTTCCTGAGAGTCTTGAGTTCTATAAATCATGAAGTTCTGAGAATCATAGCTCGACTGATATCATCACAAAAAC
>NW_025866308.1:0-12119 GCF_002878395.1 Capsicum annuum
TTGAGCTCAGTGAGGCTGATTTGTTTGGTCCATATTTAGTTTGTCAATCTATGTAAGAGGTAAATGTAATTCGGGATAGGCTCAAAGCTACCCAGAGTCGTCAAAAGTCCTATGCGGATGTTAGGCGTAGATACTTGGAGTTTGAGGCCATGATAGGGTATTCCTCAAGGTGTCTTCCATGAAGAGAGTAGTGCGTCCAATCCTCGGTACATTGGTCGTTATGAGATTTTGTAGAGAGTAGGTAATGTTTCCTATATGTTGGAGTTTCCATCTAGCTTGAGTTTGGTTTATTTGGTATTCCATGTTTCTATGTTGAGGAAGTGCGTTGGTGATCCATCTTTTATTCTTTTTTAGAGGGCTTGGATATCTCAGATTCTCTGTCTTATGAAGAAGTCTTGGTTGAGATATTGGATAGGCAAGTCGTTGGTTGCAGACCAAGGTTTTGGCTTTGGTTAAGGTTCTATGGTGGAACCACAAGGTGAAAGATGCCACGTGGGAAGTGAAGGAGGGCATAAATTCCAAGTATCCTCTCTTGTTTTCTGCTCCTAATATTCATGCAGAAGGTATGTGTTCTTGAACACATCTTTATTTTTTGAGTATGTTAAAGAAAAGATTAACATCTTTTCCTCTTTGTTTTCAAACTTTGTTAAAGGGATGTTTGATAATGCCAATGACTTTGTGTGTGGTTACCCCTACCTTATCCGTCATTTGGGAACAAATGTTCCTAGTGGGGGAGACTGAATCATCCTAAGTTTGGAACATTAGAAAATTCCTCAAAATCCTATTCTTCAGACCAAATATGATTCAAGGTATGATCCATATATTATGGTATGAGTGGTGTAGTCCTTTCGTAAGATGACTAGTGTTTGTTGGTAGGATGGTTTTTATCACTGGAATGGATACAACTTAGGGGTGACTGTCATATAGTTGGGTATGAGTCGTATACATAACTCATAAAATAGTTAGTGTTTGATACATTCTGCCAGGGATATGGATCATGGGTGCGGATCGTATGCTAAGGTTATGACTTGGTTGGATATGTCGTATATTGGATAATGTTTGATCCATGGTTAAGGCTTGGTTATGATCAGGTGGGTATCAACCGTAAGGCAGGTTACGACTTGTAAAGAGGTCAGTCGTGACCCTGTGTCGGGCTTTTATAGGACTTAAGTAGGGGTATTCTGTACATTTCCCTACTTACCCTAATAAGGACCCACGACTATATGGTTTATTTCATGGTTTTTACTCTTGCATGATTATGACTTTCAACTATTGATTTGGGGATTTTGCTGTTAAATGCTTGGTTATGATTTCCTATGGTTTTAATTATGTTTTCTATGCATTAGTGGTGGTTTTGGAAAATTGAATTGCATTGTAATGGTTTAATGGTAATGGAATTTGTTTTAATGGTAATGGAATTTGGTTTTGGTTATATTATACATATAAAGATATGTTCATTGCATTGACTTGTGTTAATGGAACTCTTGCTTGTTTTCAGCTTATATATGAAACCTTAAATGTTTTTCAATTGTTTACAAAGGTTAACGGCTAATTGGTAATGCTTGTGGAGAACATGGTAGTCTCCCAAGAGGTTTAATATGGCCAATGAGGGGCACCTGAATGTCCCCTTAATCTAAATGGTTTGGCTATAGATAATGCTTGCAAGTATGGTAGTCTGATGATACCACTGGTTTATTGAATAGCCTTGGTTAAAAATTGGATAATTGGATTATTTGCTAATGGTTTAAATTGGGCATTAATGGCAAGGAGATTAATCTAAGCCATGGAAGTTGGCAGTCCTAGGAGGGATTAAAACTAAAAACTCATATTTGCCGATATGAAGGGTCTTCAATGGCCACGTATGAGTGTGACGTTTATATTAGAGGACTGTACTAGTCATCCCGGCGATATTTCCTAGTCATGTGGCTACACTCACTCGTACCCTTTCAGCAGGGGGAGCTGAACCCATATGGCCTGTGGGTGGTGGGATGGCTAAGCTACACAACCCAGGTAAAGTTTTTAAATGGCATGCTTAACCTGGTCCCTTTTCCAGCACTTATATATATATATATATATATATATATATATGGTTGGTTACGTTGGATGGTTTTCATTTGGTTTTGATAACCAGAATTAATTCATCCCTATCCCAAGTTTCATGCTAGTGTTCACCCACTAACCCATTTACTGAAGGTTGTATACCCACGCTATGCAGGAACCAACTGTTCGACTCCTCCTTCATAGAAGTTAATTTGGGGACAACTTATTTGACTGAAGTAGTAAACTTCCATCCTTTCAGAAGGCATCATTTCATCTTGGTCATTCTTAGAATTTTTACTTTCTTTTTGAATATTTGTTTTGGCCATGGTTGAGGGCATGTCCCAACCGAATATTTGTATTATTTTGGATAGAGGCTTTATGGTACTTCTAGGGGTTGGTATAGATGGTATCGGTATTGGTGTCGGCCTTAGAATTGGCATTGGTGTTAGTGCTAACATCATTGGACGATATTATTAATTGTTCTATTGTATTACATTTTGGGTTTGATTATCATGATATGTTTGATACTTTCTAAATGGTTTGGTATGGTACTAATGGTTGGTTTGGTATGGTTAGACTTCATTTTGTCGTTCATGGTTGTGACCATTTCCCAGAGTCTTCATGAGATCAATGTGCAATCTTGTTATATGCTCGAAATTCAACTTATCCAAGGTTTTATCCAGTGGTTAGGTTGGGTCAATGGCCGCTACCCGGTCCAAGTTGGACTTGGGATGCCCATTATGACAAGTCCCCGATTTGGGATGTGTCAAAAACCCAGGATGTAACATTCTTTCCCACTAGGAACATTCATCCCCAAATGACGAACAAGGTGGAGGTAAACACGCGCAGAGTTATTTGCATTATCAAACATCCCTTTAACAAAGTTTGAAAACAAAGAGGCAAAGATATTAATCTTTCCTTTAACAAACTCAGAAAATAATGATGTGTTCAAGAACACACCTTCCGCACGAATACCAGGAGCAGAAAACAAATGCGGATACTTGGACTTAATGTCCTCTTCTGCTTCCCACATAGCTCCTTCCACATTATGGTTCTTCCGTAGAACCTTAACCGAAGCTACATCCTTGGTCCGCAACCAGTGAACTTTCCTATCCAATATCTCAACTAGGATCTCTTCATAAGACAGAGAATTCAAGATATCCAACCCTTCCAAAGGAATAACCAAAGAAGGATTTCCAACACACTTCCTCAACATGGAAACATGAAAGAACCGATGAACCAAACCCAAATTCGCAGGCAACTCCAACTCATAAGAAATATTGCCCACTCTCTGCAAAATCCCGTAAGGACCAATAAATCAAGGACTAAGCTTCCCCTTCTTTCCAAGCTACACTACTCCCTTTATGGGAGACACATTTAGTAACACCCTGTCCCCATCTCCAAACTCCAAGTCTCTACGCTTAACATCCTCATAGGACTTTTGGCGACTCTGAATAGCCTTAAGCCTATCCTGAATCACCTTTACCTTCTCTATAGATTGATAGTCCAAATCGGGACCAAACGTATCTGCCTCACCCAGCTCAAACCATCCAATAGTAGATCTACACCTCCTACCATACAACGCCTCAAAAAGAGCCATACCAATACTAGAATGATATCTATTGTTGTAAGCAAACTCCACCAAAGGTAGATGCTCAACCCAACTGCCACCATAATTAATCACACATGCATAAAGCATATCCTCCAATGTCTATCAGATATAAGGGAAATAGGCACCCCAGGCAGCTTCACAATCTCTTGAAGTTAAAACTTCGCATAATCCTCTACCAAAAAGGTAGTCCTTACCGGTAAAAGGTGAGCAGACTTGGTCATCCTATCCATGATGACCCAAATTGAATTAAGATGATTTCGAGACCAAGGAAGACCAGTAACAAAATCCATATTGATCATCTCCCACTTCCATTAAGGAAACTCTATTTCTTGATGCAACCCACTAGGCCTCATGTGCTCAACCTTAACCTATTGACACATCATGGACTTGGCCACAAAGTCAACCGTATCCTTCTTCATACTATTCCACCAATAAATTTCCTTGAGATCATGATATATCTTTGTTGAAACAGGATGGACAACATAGCATGACTCATGTGCCTCAGCTAAAATCCTTTGTCATATCCCATCAACATTCGAAACACACAACCTCTCTTGGTACCGCAAAGTACCATCACTACTAATCTCAAACACCCCCACCTTTTTCCAACCAATATCTCTCTTGATTTTCATCAAGACCAGTTCCAACACCTGTTTCTCCTTATTCTCTACGCCAAGAGATAATCGAACCACTTCTTGCACCATCACACCACCATCTTTGGAATCTAAGAGACAAACTTTAAGATTGTCCAAGAGACAAATATCCTTCACCAATTCCCTCTTACCTTTCTCCACATGATCCAATCTCCCCATAGACAACCTGCTAAGAGCATCAACAACCATGTTAGCCTTACCTGGGTGGTAGTGAAGACTCATATCATAGTCCTTGAGAAGATCAAGCCATCTCCTTTGCCTGAGTTTAAGCTCCTTCTGCATGAACACATAATGAAGACTCTTATGATTAGAAAAGATATCCACATGAACACCATACAGATAATACTACCATGTGTTCAAAGCAAGAACCACCGCCAAATTCTTCGAATCGTGAGTAGGATAATTCCTCTCATACACCTTCAACAGCCTAGAAGCATACGAAATCACCTTCCCAAGCAGTATTAAATCACAGCCAAGCCCTACTCGAGAAGCATCACAATAAACCACAAGCCCATTATTGCCTTTCGGCAAAGTCAAAATCGAAGCCGATGTCAACCTATCCTTCAATTTCTCAAAACTCCCCTCACAAGCATCCGACCAAGAAAACTTAACCTTCTTCTGAGTTAACTTAGTCAAAGGAGCATCTATCGATGAGAACCTTTCTACGAACCTCCTATAATACCTAGTTAAACCAAAGAAGCTATGAACATCGGATGGAGTCATGGGCCAAGGCCACCCCTTCACTGCATCAACTTTTTGAGGATGGACTATTATCCCTTCACTAGAAATAATGTGACCAAGGAAAGTCACAACATTCAACCAAAACTCATACTTAGAGATCTTGGCAAACAACTACTGTTACTTTAATATCATCAACACCATAGAGAGGTGATTATCATGATCCACCTCACTCCTTGAGTACAACAAAATGTCATCAATAAACACAATGACAAAGAGATCTAAATACTGCTAGAACACCCAATTAATCAAATCCATAAATGCTTCCAGAGCATTTGTCAATCCATATGACATCACCAAAAACTCAAAATTCCCATATCGAATATCAAAAGTCATCTAAGGGATATCCACCTCCCAAATCTTAAGCCGATGGTACCCAAATCGAATATCTATTTTAGAAAACAACTTGGAACCCTAGATCAAATAGATCATCTATCCTTTGGAGAGGATACTTGTTCTTAACTGTTACCTTGTTTAACTGCCTGTAGTCAATGCACATCCGAAGGGAACTATCCTTCTTGCGCACGAAAAACACCAATGCACCCCACGGAGAAAATCTAGGATGAAAAACCCGTTATCTCAAGGATCCTTAATTTGCTCCTTGAGTTCTCTTAACTCAACCAGAGCCATTCTATACAGAGAAATATATATTGGACAAGTTTCTGAAAGCAAGTCAATACCAAACTATATTTTCCTATCTAGAGGAACACCAAGAAGATCATCCTGAAAAACCTTTGAAAACTTATTAACTATCGAAACTGACTCCAAAGAAGGACCTTCCGAGTTAGAATCTTTAACCCAGAACAAGTTATAAATATACCCCTTAGAGATTAACCTTCGAGCTCTATGATAAGAAATAAATCTTCTCCTAGGAACTAAAGAACAACCATCCTATTTTATTTCTGGCTCGCCGGGGAACCTAAAGATGACCTTACGAGTCCAACAGTCTAAAGATGCATAACAAGAATGCAACCAATCCATACCCAAAATCACATCAAAATCCACTATTCCCAACTTAAATAGATCTACCAAGGTCTGATTTTCACCAACAGATACGACACACTCCTTATAGACTCATTTAGCAATGACTGAGTCTCCTACCAGGGTACAAATAGAATAAGGATCCATAATAATTTCTAGATCAAAACCATAATACATAGCTATAGAAGGATTCACATAAGAAAGAGCAGAGCCTGGATCAAGCAAAAAATATACGTCACGAGAAAAGAGTTGTAACATACCAGTAACAACATCAGGTGATGCCTTAGATTCCTAATGGGACACCAAAGCATATAACCTATTCCAACCAATAATAGGACCATGAGAAGTAAAAAAAGTAGATGTTGTACCACCAGGTGTAGGAGCAGAAGATGAAGCCACCAAAATCTTATTCACCCCTATAGCAACTTTATTATTCGAAAAAATTTTGAGCCAATGGCCTACCTAGCCACACTTAAATACTTATCTCTACCTTTCTCATAGAATCTCTAATGAGGATAACTAGAGAACTGACAAGAAAGGCATGAAGAAATAGAGTGACCTCCGCTCGCCTAAGATTAGGCAACCTGAGCCCAAGAATTATAACTGCCTTATTGACGTCTATTGCTCGATTGCTGTGGGTAAGAAGCACTGGCAGTAGAGAAGGAACCAAAACTCCCCCCTTCTATTTCTTCTACCTTCCACTATCTTTACCACCTTGATATTGCATACCTCCCTGATAAAAAATTCTACCCTAATTTTTCTACCTATACCCAAATTTTGCCTACTTTCTTTTCTCATCCTCTACCTACTACATATGAATAGTCAACCTAGAGATGAACATCCCTAATGAGCAAAATAGTCTTTCTCTTAAAAATCAGATCTTTATTCAGTCCAAAAGCAAATTTTCTCAATTTGAACCTCATATCAGCAACCAAATTAGGAGCATACTTTGACAACTAATGAAACTTCAAAGAATATTCCCTTATAGAAATCCTCCCTTGCCTGAGGTTCACCAACTCATCTATCTTATCTTTTCTTAACTCTTGAGGAAATAAATGATCCATGAAGGGATTAGAAAAGGTCTCCCATAACCCTTTTTCTTCCATATCACCATTATCTCTATCCCACTCTTTATACCACTGATAAGCAACATATTTGAGCTGATAAGAAGTAAAACTAACTTTGTCCATATCAGAAGCCTGCATAACCTAAGATATCTTTTCAGTTAATCTAAAAAGCCATATGGGTCTTTGTCCATCTTCACTCCAATAAAAGTAGGAGGACCCATCTTCATAAACTGACCAATCCTTGTGACCTTAACAGATAAATCTCTAGTCGTACCCCGCTCAGCCTGAGCATCGACTATTTGAGCAATAACATGGACAGACTGACAAAACTCTATGTTTTTCACATTACCCTGAGGGACCTAACGAGTAGTAAGAGGAATAGGAGAAACTCTAGCACAATAATAAAAGGACCATGAGATCAACGATGTACTCCAGACATAGGAGGTACCCCTTCAATAATATCCTCAGAAGAGAAAGAAGGATTTTTTTGCATTCCAGATCTAGGAGGCATGATCTGAAAGACAAATAACCAAGGATTAGAGAGGATTCAAAGACTAAGAATTTCAAGAAAGTAAAACATTCCTAAATATCTTTTAGTCTCCCTTCTATGAGTGTGGTGTGCTACACACCCTTAAAAGAGACTCTACTCAACACGACTTTGTGGACCTCCAGTTGACCATGAACATAAAGCTCTAATAGAAACTTGTCACAAACCGAACTAGGGCCCATACATAAAGGGAATCCCAAGTCAAACCAGGATCAGTGACCATCCCTTAACCCAACCCAACTACCTATTACAGCCGCAGATGAACTTAATTTCAAATATTTAACAAAACAACCTTATTTTTGACATCAAGACTCTAGGATTTGATCATGACTGTGACTAACCCAATCGAGTCTAACCATACAAAATGCAACCATCTATACCATATCAAACCAAAGAAAATATCAAAACATAATATAATATTTAATCCCAAAATGTAATGTGATGGAACAGTGAGAAATTATGCCTGATGATGCCAGCCTCCCAACTTATTCCAATGCCAAGGATGACACCAATATCGATCCTACGTATACCAACCCCCAGAAGTGCCATAAAGCCTCTATCTAAAAGAATACAAATATCTAGTTGGTACATGCCCCCAAACATGGCCAAAACCAACATCCAAAATTAGAACAAAATGTCTAAAAATATCCATATCATGAAATAGAGCCTTCTGGAAAGATGGAAGCTCACCACTTCAATCCAAATATTGTCCTCATGTTAATCACTATGTTGGAGGAGTTAAATAGCCAATTCCTGCATAGCGTAGGTATACATCCACCAGCAGATGAGTTAGCAAGTAACAGCTAGCATGTATCTAACTATAAGAATAAAGTAATGTCATTTAAGAAACCAAGTAAAACCATCCATTATGCATAAAACCATATATATACACAAGTGCGGAAAAGGGAATCTATGTTTAGCATGCATTTAAAACCTTTTACCTACACTATGTAACCTTGTCGTTTAACCATACCCAAGGGCCGTATGGGTTCAGCTCCCTCTGCTGAAAGAGTCCTAGTGCATGTAGCCACAAGACCTGGAAATATCCCAAGGGATGTCTAGTACATCCCTCCAATATAAAAACATAACGCTTGCACATGGCCATCAAGGACCCCTCATATTAGCAAATATGAGTTTCCAGTTTTAGTTTCTCCAGAACCTCCACCTTTCACAACTTAGTTATACATCCCGCCATTAGTGCCCAAATTTAAACCATGTCCAATCCAATTAACAATTATTAACCAAAGCCATTTATTAGTAGTATCATCATGCCAAACATTCTTGTAAGATTTATCCATTGTCAAATCATTTAGGTTAAGAGGACTATCAAGTACCCTTTCTATTTATGATATTAATCTCTTGTGATACTTCTATGTACTCCACAAGCAAAACCAATTAGGCTTTAACCTTTATAAATCATTAATAGTTTCATGCATAAGCTGAAAACAAGCAAGAGTTCCATTTAAAGAAGTCAATGCAATTAACATATCTTTATAAGTATTTTATCAAATACCTTGGGGGCATAATATAACCAAAACCAATTCAAAAGACTATTAAACCATTACCATGCAATCCAATTACCTAAAACCACCATTAATATATGTAAAATCATAGTTAAACCATAGGAAACCATAACCATGCCATTATAAACAAAACCCCCAATTAATAGTTAAAAACCATAAACCATGCAACATTAAATCCATGAAAACAACCATAAAATTCATGCCTTTTTAGAAATAGTAAGTAGGGAAGAGACACATGCCTTAAATCGAGAAAGATGATGGAAGAAAATCACCAAAGCAAGCCCCAAAGCAATCCCCAAGTTAAAACCCTAACTCTCTTACCCCAAAAGCTCTTGAGAAAATTTTTGAATATTTAGGAACAGTTTTTTATGTGTTAATGAATAGAATAATTAGGTAAATAACCTCCTAAGTATATTAGAATTCATGGTTCATAATTAGGGTAAGCATGAAAATACCCACAATACCCTCACTTTAGTCCTTTAAAAACCCCATCCAGGGATATGACTGACCCTTTTACAAGTCATACCCTTCCTAACAATTGATTCCCACCAATCGTACCCAGTTCTTAACCTTAGATCAGAAACTGCCCAGTGTATGACTCATCTAATCAAGTCGCAACCTCAGCATACGATCTGTACCCATAATTCGTATCCCTGGCAGAATGAATTACCAAGAGTATCAAATACTTCCCACCATATGAGTCCCTGATACGACTAGTATCCAAGCTTTATTACTCATACTATTAAGTTGTGACCATTCTATTTATCAAAATCATCCCACCAACTAACCTTTGTCATCTTATGATGGGACCATACCAATCGTACCCTAGCATACGGCTCATATCCATGATTCATATTGGGTTCGGAGAATAGTTTCAAAGGAAAAATTTCTGAGGTCACAACCTAAGATGTAACAACATCATATTGAATCTTTCTTTGTCCCATACCGAAGAGATCTATTTTCAAACATATAGATACTCATATTCATAAATTATAATAACATTATTTATAATAATAAATAGTTCTCGACAATTCTATCAATATCATAACACGATCCTTGGCCTATTAATTTATTTAAAATAATCATAGCCTTAGACCCATATATATATCTGGGACACATATCAATAATCATATTTATAAGCTGAAGCATATCTCTAATTATCTCACATATATGAGGCAGCTGACATATAGGAGGCATAATATCAATAAGCATGTAATCATCACTAAAACAATAGGCATCTTACATCTAGGAGGCATAATATAGATAGATATGTAATCATCACTCGCATAATAGGCATCTCACATCTAGGAGGAATAATATATATAAACATCTAATCGTCTATAGGATATCTTATATCAACATGTCATATATCATGACTACAAGAAATATTATTTCTCTAGGCCAATTTACATATCCTAGAGGAATATCATCCCTAGAGGTCCAACAATCATGACTAAAAGAAATAGCAACTCTATGGGCCAATCATCAAGTCTAAGAGAAAATAACATCTTTATAAGTCAATCATCAAGTCTAAGAAAAACTAGCATCTCTATAGGCCAATCATCAAGTCTAAGAAGAAATAGCATCTCTATAGGACAATCATCAAGTTTAAGAGAAAATAGCATCCCTATAGGCCACATAATGTGTCTAGAAGGAATATCATCTCTAAATGCCCAATATCACCTCCACGAGGAGTATCATAACCATAACGCAAAAGCCACAATCTGGGAATATAAATATAAATTAATAGCCTCATCAATGTCTAACATCCGCTATAGATCCACAATACTTATCACAAGCTAAGGACTAAGTGGGTTGAACAATCCCACTTCTAGTCCACAATTTCCATAATTAGGCATACTAGGCCCCCAAAATAGGCTAAGGTATATAGTTCATCTTCTAGATGTAAAGTAAGCCATATTAAATCCTAATATAGGAGCTCTAATTAGAAATAAGGGTACTTAAGTAAACTCTACCCAACTTACGGTTCAAGAATACCATACTAGCCCAATAAGGCTAAATATATAAATCATGCTTCAAAAGATAAAACCATATTCCAAACAAAGAATTATATCATATCCATGTTATAACTAATTTAACTAAAGAGGGAAGGCCATTAGATACAAAAGGGCTATAAACATGCCATCTTACGGGTCCAAAACCCTCATCTAATCCCTAAAAATCAATATATTAAGGCCAAGTTATCCTACTCATAATCAAGCCTAAAATCCATATTCACATGTAACATATATCATAAATCATCGATAAAGAAAGGTAGACAGAAGCCTACCTCAAGGACAAACCGCAAAACCTCAATTCATGCACCACATGCTTGCTTCACTTTAGAATCCTCAAAATACCATAACACTATAAAAACCATAATCTAATCATCAATATGAGTTTAATGACACATATTTTGCACATAGTATTTCTGGTCCAAAAATGACAATAAAACTCCAAGTGGGTCCCTTATATGGAAAATGAGTTTCCGAGACCAACCCAATGTTCACACATGAATAAGGAATCATAAACCTCAAATAATAGTTGAAAACTAAGCATAATTTGGGCTAAAATCAAGGTCTAACCTAAATTAGGGTTTTGGGTCCAAACTAAGAAATTCAAGCATGAATTCAAGAAATTCTTACCTTAATCTTGAGAGTAATCACAATACAAGATGATAATTAAGCTCCAATGTCACCCTCCATGACTAATGTTGAGTTATTACACTTATTTTGGGGTTTATAGGTCTAAATAGAGAAGTTAAAATGCCCCAAACATGTTTTAGGGCCTTTATATAGCCCCTACAGGTACTCAAATGTAGTAATCATAGTCCTACGGGCTACGATTGTGCTACTCGTGATAGCATACTCTTGGTCGTGATCTCAGTTGAACCATATGAAATAAAACTCAAAAATAAGTTTTTGATCCTCGAAACTCATCTGGAATCTAAAGAACATG
>NW_025866309.1:0-1717 GCF_002878395.1 Capsicum annuum
CATTAGTTATATTTTAACACGTAGGTGCTATATTTGAATGTTGTGATTGATTCCGAGGCCATAGTAAGGAGAAAGCTCTGTGTTGAAGAACATTAGGCTTGGAGTTTGTTCTTTCGAGATAGGTTATGATGTAACTTCTTTCAGATTGAGCTGGGTAGTTATTAAATAAGTAAAGCATGCTACGGGTTGGGGAAAAACATAGGGTTTAGGTTTTGAGACTATTATTACTATTGTGCATCCATGTGGGGACTTACATTTTGTTGTTGTTGAATTGTGATATCTGATATAGTTTTTTTCTATTGTGGGGGCTTTATTTGACATCGTTAGCCTTATTTATGTATTTAAATTTTGTTATTCTAAGATATATTGCCCGTGCAAGGGCTTGAGTTGTTATTTTAGGCTTCTTTGAACATTGATTGCCTTTACCATGATAGAAATGCCTGAGTTAGGGATTGATATGATATTAATAATGTCTTACATGCATAATTATTCCAATGGGGCCTAATTAGAGTTGATAATAATAAATTATGGACGCATTGAGTTGATTTCTGGGCCCACTTATTTATGTATATGTGTGGAATGGATTGGATATTTTCAACCGAGTTGATTGTGAACATTACATCCTCATTCCATAAATATACATTCATGAGATACTGGTACCGTTGAGGAACATTGTTTTTGAAAGAAAATTAGATATTTTTATAAAAACTCTATCCGTAAACACGAGACAGAGAGGTAGGTTGAGATTTGAGATA
This sequence comes from Capsicum annuum, assembly GCF_002878395.1. Taxonomy (NCBI): domain Eukaryota; kingdom Viridiplantae; phylum Streptophyta; class Magnoliopsida; order Solanales; family Solanaceae; genus Capsicum; species Capsicum annuum. The sequence goes on from NW_025866309.1 coordinate 756, forward strand.
TAATATATGGGTTAACAACTCCATATGAGTCCTACCTAAAAGCTGCGAGCTCAGTAGGTGTATATAGAAAGTCAGTAATGACTTTCACCATTCATCCCATCCTAATTGCATTGCATTAATTATATACATATCTTGTATGATTCCTTTAGTTTCCTTGAATTTTGTTTGCTTTCATGATGTCATAAACCAAAAACTAGGTTGTTATGACACTTGTTGCTGCATAACCTTGACAAGTAAATCGATCACCCAAATCTATAAGATAATACAAATAGAAATAAAATAAGATTATGGCGAGACTTATCGAAGAAGTCACACAAATACTAGTATAATAATAGCTGAAAAGTAAAATAAATGTCAAAATAAACCTAAAAAGTGGTATAATAAGTCAAGAACATCTATACAATCCAGAAAAGTGCAAAAAATACATCTTCGTATCCAAAATTAAGTAAGGAGATAATGGAAATAAGATGAGGTCCTAAAGTCATCGCAACTTTAGAGCATATCAATACCTCAAAGATCTACCCAATCTTGCAAGAACTCAGGCGACGTATGCCGTACTCGTATGTAGATCTGCACCAAAAGGGCATAATAGGGATTAGTACAGATCCACTTGTACTTTGTAGGTATCATAGGACGACTGAGCAAAGAAGGAAATAAGACAAGTAAAACATACTATGAGCGAATCATCTACAAGTAAAAAAGTCCCAAATGATAGCTCACATTGTCTCCACTAACACCTCTAATATATGAATACACTGAATTGGAAACAACATTGATATGCATATGACAACACACAGAAACTAAGCACAATATAATTAATCTAAGGAGAAATAAGAAAGACGCGAAGGTGAATGCAATGCAATGTAAGTGGATGGGATGAATGATGAAAGTCATCACATGAATTTCTGTATACACCCACCGAGCTCGCAGCTACCTGGCAGGAACTTTGGAGGGTTCGTAAA
>NW_025866310.1:0-1449 GCF_002878395.1 Capsicum annuum
ATCTTTTTCCGCCTAATTAATTTTTCACTTAAAACATTAGTGTTTTGGTTATTAAAATTGTAAATTCAATTTCGGTTTTGATTCCAAATGTGAAACAGTCCTTCAAAGTTACTCTTTTCAATTTTGTTTGTGAGTCTTAATGAGTTAAATAATGGGCATTAAAGTCGTAGGAATAATTGAAAAGTTTGTGATTCTTAATGAGCTAAATAATGGGCATTAAAGTAGTACCTTTCCATATGCCATAACAGTAACAGTAATTGAACGAACAAATTAAAGTAGGGGACAATTGAGTTTTGAAAAAACCTTTTGATGAGTTTTTTTTGTAACTGAAAATAGTAAGTTTTTTAATTTAAATTTTTAATTGAGCAATGAATTAAAATGAAGAATAAATGTCAAAAATCTGAGATAAAAGATAAATATCAATAATTAAATATTAGAGCGCCACATCATCGAGTTGAAGATCCTCATTTATTATTATATATATTAATTTTTTAAAATAAATAAATAAATAAAATGTGGCATTCAAATAATATATTTAAGTAGGTGTATTATCATGAAAAAAAATATTTTATTTGAAATTTCAGTTTGGAGTTAAATTGCATTTAGTCATAGTTTTTGTAATAAAATTTTAAAATTTGAATTTAAAATTAAATATAATTTATATTGGGTTATTTTTATGAAAATAGAAAGTTAGGATTTTTTTAAAAGTTGTATTTGGTATTTTTATCGTCAAACAAAGATTTTTAAATAAAAAGAGATGATATTTTGAAATAAAGTGAAAATAATCCATAGCCAAACGGCTCCTAAGTTCTATAAACTATGAAAAATATAATGTCATTGTTATAAACCCTTTTTTCTTTCAATAAAAGGGCATGAAGCCCAACTTTAAATTAAAAAAAAATACTAATAATGAAAGAAGAATTGCAACTCTGAAAGGTTTGTTAGTTAGAACACTATAGAAGTGGCTAATCCCTGCTAGCTTGCCTGGAGCATTCTGTTAGTGAGCTTCCTCCGATTGTTAATTTACAAGCTCAATTTGTTACTATATCATTTGAGGTTATACAATCTTTCCACGTATCTTCATTTACGTCGTATTCCTTGTCTCTCTGTATCCTGTAACATGACCTATACCTCGGGAGCTTTTCGACTAGGAAGATTCGTGTTCTAGGAAGTTTTGAAGGAACAAATCAGAATAGAATGAATGAAACATAGAAATATTCCGTAGCTTGCTGTAGGTTTAGTAAATAAACAAGCACTTCATGAAATCTAAAGCATATAGAGAACTTGGTTTTTCGACCCCAATATGGAAAATGTTTCTTATCTAAACTCCACCGCCGGCCACCTTACACCACCGTGCCTTCTCTATCTGCCGTCCTCACACGATATCTTCTCCGGCGATTATATATACATTGCCAATTTCCTTTTACTTGCTATTTTTACTAGTACATT
>NW_025866311.1:0-2139 GCF_002878395.1 Capsicum annuum
CTTAACTAAGGCCTGTGGAATAGAGTATCCATGACATGGATTCATTAAACAGATCAAAACTGAGGATATACATGACATAATCTAAATTTTACTGATCATTAGAAGTGTAGTATAAGTACTTGGAACTGAACATACTGTAAAGAAAGAGTAAATGAGTCATGAGCTACATGACCTGAGTTTGGAGTTCATAAATTCTTGGAGTATGATTCATACTACTGAATGAACTGAAACTCCTTATACTAGGAACTGAGAGGGTACATGATTCTCTATTATGTGCATGAACATGAACTACGATCATGGAACTTACATGTAAGGCATGAGTAATATCATAATGACTGATAAACTTTAGATTGAGATGAGAATGGGTTGGCCATCATCTTCCCTTACTGCTTTTCTACACACATTGGTAACACAACTAGAATCTGAGAGCCTAACTTGGTTACTTGTTCTATCATCTACTCCTTAGCTTTATGCTATCATTCTAAGTCTGTAAAACCTTTTAATAACTCTAAACTAATCTACCACTATAATACTCTAGAGTCTGAGATATAACAATACACATAGATAATTTCACCTTGAAAGACTACACCTGAAAGTGTAAAACCCATTGCTAATACTTTCTTCTGAGATACAATTCTTAGCTTTCTATATCTCCACCATCATCACATAACAACTTAAACACTGATTAACTTAGAATCTTTGGGAGCATCACCAGCTAGAATTTCAACTTTTCTTTCTATTTGCTTAATCTTCAATAATTCAAACTTAGATTCTAACACTTAACATGGATATTCCCAAACTATAATTAACCATACTAACTTTCTTTATAGCCTACTAAAATCACATCTAAACTATGAGAATTACCATTACACCAACAAACCCAACATCAACAACATATAATTTTAAATCAATGAACTTAAATACTTGCATAAACTGTTTATAGCTTACTGGTTCACCTTTTATACAAGTAGCCCCATAGATACATAATCTACTCAATTCGGATAACACTTATCACCATCCTACTTCTGCTAAACTTCTGGGTTCATGCTTCTAACTCTAGACATATACTATCATAGGATTTTAAGAAGGGATCTGAAAACACATCTAACTTCAGCTCACAACACCATTTTTCATAATCATGAATGAAATATTTCAAACTTTAGAACATAAAGAAACTGATAGGATACTTTTGAGCCTACGTGAAATCCCATAACTATTTATGGGGACTGCCTGAGAAAGATCTATCTGTAAGGATTTAAGCTTGACTATTTTTGTTGCCTCAAGAATAAGGCAAATTGTGCATGAATGGATTAATGTTAGAATTTGAATAATCTCTTTAAAGAACACTTCTACTGCATGATCTTAGACATGAAAAAAGGAAAATATTTTTTAGATTCCCTATAGAAGAAAAGTACAGATGTATCTATACCGTTCCATAAGACTCTACTAGACATGACTTTAAAGACACCCTAGGGCACTTGAACCCTGTACTCTGATATCAAGTTTGTCACAATTCGAAACTACTCTCTAGTCGTAACATGGTGCTAAGAACCACAAGTGATCCCAAGCTAACCCAAGAACTAGCATACTGTGAAGCAACTAATTTATAATATATTAAATAACTGGTTCTTTTGTATGGAAATATAATCAAGAAAAAAATCTTGGAAGAATTATAATACTGATACAATTTATAATCTTATAAAACTGAAGAGAGAACTAAAATTACATGACTGACTCTGATTGACATCTATGAACCCTCTACTATACTGACTATAAATAGCTGGGACATGCCTCCAGCTACCACTAATCAATACATATGAGTAATAAAGTAAAGTACATAGACAACATCTGACTGAAATCCCCAAAATAGGAGAACTCATCACCTGCTGGCTGGAAACTGCAACTGTCTGGACATGGTGTGTGGACTACAACTAGTACCTTCATTATGAAACAATGTAGCCATACAGACGTATATGTAGATCAGTACTTCGGGAATGTACTAAGTAACCGAGGGTGAATACAATAAGTAAAACTGATTTTATATGAATCTTAAAGCATGCATACTAAGTGTAAGTAAACTCACCAAGAGACTGAAATAGACTGAAAGCTGAAATATCTTAAAACATAAGCACCAACATA
>NW_025866312.1:0-3868 GCF_002878395.1 Capsicum annuum
AAAGAAGAAATGGGAATCATTCAGCCCCTCAGCCTGAAGAACCTTTGGGAGAATATGTTTCTCATGCAGAGTTTAGAGCTGTATTCACTACTCTTGCTCAGTCAGTTACTTCTCAGAATAAATGACCAGCTGTCGTTTCGGCCGACCCAGTGGCCAACTCAGCTGCAGCCAAGATTTGGCACTTCATCTGAATAAATCCTTCATCCTTTCATCCTCAGACAGATGGTCAAGAAGAAAGGACCATTCAGACTCTAGAAAATATGCTAAGGGCATGTGCAATTGATTTCAAGGATAGTTGGGATGACCACTTGTATTTGATTGAGTTGGCATACAATAATAACTATTATTTCAGTATTGGGATTGCCCAATTTGAAGATCTTTATGGTAGGAAGTGCATATCTCCAATCAGTTGGTTTTAAGTTAGTGAGACCTCAGTTATAGGGCCTGACTTAGTATTCGATGCCTTAGAGAAAGTCTGGTTGATCAGAGAAAGACTTCGAGCTGCTCAGAGCCGACAGAAGTCTTATGCAGATGTACATAGAAAGGATCTCATGTTCAAGATTGGTGACTATGTCTATCTAAAGATCTCTCCCATGTAGGGAGTGAAAGAGGTTAGGCAAGAAGGTAAAGCTCAATCTCTGATATGTCGGTCCTTTCAAAATTCTCAGTCGCTTCGGCAAGGTAGCTTATGAGCTCGAATTGCCTTTAGATCTATCCTCAGTTTATTCAGTCTTCCATGTCTCTTTGCTCAAGAAGTGTATAGGTGACCCAACAGTTGTAGTCCCTATTCAGAACATAGATATTCAAAATAGCCTCTCTTATGAGGAGATTCCAGTTGAAATTCAGACTGCTATACTCATAGACTGAGGAACAAAAAAGTCCCTCTAGTCAAAGTTATTTGGCAGAATTAGTCCATTGAGGGAGATACTTGGGAAGAAAAAGCTGACATACGTACAAAGTACCCTCACCTCTTCTCCGCCGACTCAGATCGAGCTTAAGGTAATAGTTTTCCTTAAGCTTTTTAGTTTTCATGTCTAGATTTCAGTTATGACTTGGTATCAGCCTCATGTTTAGGATTTTATTTTTTTTAACTTAGTACTAAGTACCATTGCATATCCAATTATATGTTCATGCATCAGATTAGTCATGTGTTCATGCATTCTCCTTGTGAGAAGACTCAGTTATTAGAAATCTCAGTCATGTAATTAGTTCCGTCATGTATTCACATATCAGCTATGTGTGATAAACTTATCAGTACTCTTAGTCATGTATTCATATATCAGCTCAGTCATAAAATCATGCATCAGATATGCATGCTCTGTATGAATCTCTGAAATGTCAGTTATGTACTCATGTTTTAGTGTTCATGTTTAGTATGTACTTTGGCTTATCATTTCTCCTCTCTCAGTCAGTTTCATTCGAGGACGAATGTTTCTAAGAGAGAGATATTGTAATACATCGAAATTTCCTAGATAATTTTATCTTAAGAATGTTATGTATTAGCTTCTAAATTGAATGATGTTTATTCCATGAGGAATTTTCAAGATTTTCACTTTCTGTCATGTGGGAATTCAATAAGTTTTCCATAAATATAAAATTTTCCTAAATTCGATAACCGGGTAAGAATTTATGACTATTTCAAGTTTTCATCGTAAAACAGTGCCATATTAGTCAGTGGCGCACCGCGCCATAGGAGAAAATAGCAATTTTAGAATTCCAGTAGGGGTTCACAATAGTGGCTTGTTGCGCCAAACTTCTAGGCCTCCAATGAAGTGGCAATACAATGGCTCCGCGTCGCGCCATCCCTCAATTTCCCAGTTGTCAAATTCCAGTGACATGGTGCAATAGCACCGCATCACGCCAGGGGTTCAATTCAAGAAAATTTCACTAAAACTAAAATATGCATCCAGGGTTAAAAGGGTCAATTTCCCACCCCTATTTAAGCCCTTTAATAGAGATTCAGCTATTTGGAAACCCAAATATACTAGTTTCTCTCAATTTTCTCTCAAGAACAAGCTAGGGTTTCAATTGGGGATTTATTTTCAAGAAAATCTCTCCATCAATCTTCACTAAATAATGAACTAAGGTATGCGTTGTATTGATTTATGGATTCCCTTCATCCATAAACCTCAAGAACCCTATTTCAAATCATGAATCATGATATTTATGTTGTGGGTTGGTTGTAACCATGTTTATCTTATTATATGATTTTCAAGTTGGAGTAATTATGTATTTTTCATGAAACTACATTAGCAAGTGAGTGAAATCCATAAATTAAATTATTTATAATGTGTTAATTTGATGATTAGGCCTATGCCCTAAGGGTGCATGCAAGGTGTTTGATAAAATGCCTAAGAGGATAGAAATTATGCACTATAGCTTAATTCTGAACCAAAATGACTTCCATGCTATTCTTATGTATTGAAATTGTTTGTTAGATTGCTCATGAGTTAGCCATATGAAATTTGCTATGTATACATGCTATCTTATTCACGTACCAAGCTATGATAATCAAATTCCCATGAAATATCTTCAATTATTGTATTATGGATTGTTGATGTTAGTTATGTATTCAAGAATGTTATACCTTATCAGTTTCCTTTGATCGAGTCCTGGGGGTACTTGTACCCAAAAAATATAGCTTTGTGCCTAGAGTCCGTGTCATGTTTTCATGATATCCTCAGTCAAGCCATGATCCATAGAACTCAGTCAGTTATGTGACTCAGGAAAGCTCAGTAATATAGTAATCTCAGTATTATTCTGTCAGTCAATGAAACTAAGATAATTCAGTTCAGTTTAGTTCAGTAATCCATGATCAGAGTCTATTTAGATGGGAGTATGAATTAGCACCTAGTGAACCTAAGAATGGGAACACACACTGTCAGATGAGGGTGTGACTCTTAGAAGTCATCCTTGCATTCTAGAACTATGTAGCCAGCATAGGTTGAGATATCGATACTGTTAGATGAGGGTTGATGAGGTGGATAAGCACTTTTAGATGAGGGCCCCACCATTTTCTTTTAGGGAAACTGTCAGATTAGAGTCACTCACTGCTTGTCCTTACCAGTGGTGCAGAATTGACACCCTTACAATTACGGTTATAGATTGGACCCCAACTTAGCTATAATACATTATTTGGGGCACGTCAGTTAGATAACTACTTCCCACAGTTTCAATTATAAAATTAGGACTGTTAGATACAGTCAATCAGTCTCAGTATTAGAACTCAGATAGTTCTACAGAATTTAGGACCATCAGATATAGTCAACTCAGAATAGTATGAAAATCAGTTAGTTCCATCAGATTCAGGAATGTCAAATACAGTCACATATGTTATCAGTTATATCAGCCATCAAAACTCAGTTATCAGCCATGTTAGTTATCAGTAAATTCATGTTATCACGATTTCAATATAGTTACTATGTATTCATGCATGTATTCTCATGTTCATATTAGTCAATTAGCTAGTATTGTTCATGCATATGAACCCCATGCATTCAACTTACCTCACATGCATATTAGTACATTTAGAGTATTGATGCATTTGCGCTATGGTCTCTTATACCATAGGTTTAGAAGCACGAGCTCCAGAGCATTAGTAACATTCCAGTATCAGTAGTCAAAGTTAGCAGTGAATCCTTCTCTCTCGAGGATATTATCATTTATTTATTATCTCATTAAGTAATTTATTAATGTCCTATCAACTCCTCATTCAGATAGTTCAGTCAGTTAGAGGCTTTCTAGACTATCATGTTCAGATTATTATGTTACTTTAGTTTTGTTTTAGGTATTTCATACCCCATTCAGATGTTATATCTTTATCAGTTATGTTACAGTCTTGAACCCTATGGCCTTTCAGTTTATGTTT
>NW_025866313.1:0-2861 GCF_002878395.1 Capsicum annuum
AAATGGATTTTAGATAACCTAGTATAACTTTATGAAATTCTCTCTCAAGAAAACCCTAGAACCTCAAAACTTAACCTCCAAGTAACCAAATTTCCTTTATTCTTTTTCCAAGATATCTCAATATTAAGGATTTCCAATTCAAGAACTTCTAGGGCTCATCTTTAAAAGATCAAATAGGAATTCAAGATCAAGCTTTTTATTCAACTTCATCAATTAAGGTATGTGGGGTTTATGAACAAGGATATTCTTTCATCCTTATGCCCAAAACTAGTTTTTAAGTACAAATTTACATGATTTTGTATGAATATACATGAGTTTCAAATTGGGGTTTATACCCATTATTCTTATTTTCAAGATTATGAGATTTCAAGTGATTTAGAAGTTGAATTGCATGTCTATTTTCGTATTTTCATACTTATTACAGTAAATTCCAGATTTTGAGTTGAATTATCAATAGTTACCTTATCAGGCATGAACATTATGATGTTTTAACATGAATTTGATGCATGGGTTATTAAGCTATAATTGGATATTGTTATTTCAAGTTTAATTGTTCTATAAGCACCTTATGACTAGATTATTTTTAGATTTTTGATAAAGATTTGGTATTTTGATGTCAGCTTAGATATGAAATCCACTCTATAGTTTGAGATTATAGTTTAACTTAGTAATTATACGGTTGGTTTTTGTAACAAACCATTATACTAGATTTTAAAGTGGATTTTCAACAGAATGAGCATACAGATTAAAGAGAGTAGTATTTAGCATCGAGTTAGGTATTCCATATGCCCCAAAACTACGAGCTAATATAGGTTCAGATTATCAAATTATTCCCATTTCAATATGGATGACAGATAAGTTATGATCACTTAGATTAAGTTGTACTCCTTAGTAAGAGTATGACACCTCTCCCTAATATGAGTTTTTTCCATAAGGGAACTAGACGTTGAACTCCATGATAGCTCACATGGCTTATGTCAATTAGAAGAACCTCCCTAATAGTAAAAGTAAATAAATAACTTTTGAGTGAATTTTCCTGCAGCTTACAGAAAAGAGTAATGAATAACAAAACAACTTTTACAAACTAAGTATAAAGGTTCACAACTTCACTCAGATATTGCTTTAAAGAAGGACATTAGCTATAGACTTCAATTTCCATATTTCAAATATAAAAATGAGTCCTTTCTACACTTATACATCATGATTTACTAATAGAACACTAGTAAATATTATAGAACTAAATGTTATGACTCACTAGATTTATAAAATATGATTTACTAGTTATGCTTATGATCCTCTATTTTTCAGATATTCTAGCTTATGTGAGTCATCTACATTTAGTATGCATTGTTTTACAGATTATGATGTTGTTGAGACATTGTTTAACTTATACATTCACCATCATATACTCAGCACATTCTCAAAGTATTGATCCACATATACGTCTATGTGTTACATTGTCACATAATGTAGGTTCAGGTGCTCACTTCTAGCAACATGAGTGTTTTTGAGCATCTCCATCTATATCCCGATAGTTTGTGAGTCCTCATAGTTTGGGGACTTAGTATTTCAATCTTTTAGCTTATTAGTATAGATAATTCAGTATTTTCAGACAGTTCGAGTCAACTAGGGGCTTGTCCTAGTGTAACGCCCTGATTTTTCTGAACCAGAACGCTACACGATGCTTATGACCTCGAAGGACGACAAGCTAACCCATGACTAATATCTACACCTGTACACTACATAATATATATGTAAAATATGGAAAACATAAACAACAGGCCATGAGGTTTAACTGAATGAAGTATCTGACTAATCAAAACATCCATATGGGGTAACGAATACCCAAAACAACTGAAGTATGAATCTAAAATTTGAAAGCCTCTAAACACTGTCTAAGTAAGGATTTGAAGGAACAAGTCTCCAAATAACTCCGTAAACTAAGAGCTAACTAAAATAATAAATAAAGTCAAATCATATCGTCCTTAAATGAAGGGGACTCACTGCAACTCTATATGCTAAAATGCTACTACTTATCTGGAACTCGTGTCTCTAAGCCTATGGTGTAACATAAAAAGAAAGCACCATAGTGCGAATGCATCAGTACAACTGAAAGTACTGAGTATACGAGTGAGGTAGGCTAAATATAAAGGGTTACATGCATGAGTAATACTAAATGACTGACTAATATGGATGTGAGAGTGCAAGCATGCATACATAGTAACTGAGATCGTGAATACGTGATAGCTGGATTTGTACGCTAATACATGGTTTATTGATATGTAACATAACTGACACCGAAATTCTGATAACACGGGCTACTGTGTCTGAGAATCTTGAATCTGATAGAACTATCTGAGTTTCGTACTGTAACTGAATTGACTGTATCTGACAATCCTAGTATACTAAAGTCTGAAGAACTATCTGAGTTCTCTTACTAAGACTGAGACTGAAACTGTGGGAGGTAGTTGTTTAACTGACATGCCCCATGTATGCCATTATATCTAAGCTGGGGTCCAATCTCTGCCCTGACAAGAAGGGTGTCAATACCGCGCCACTAGTTAAGACAGGCTGTGAGAACCCTCTACTGGCAGTTACTCAAAATGAGAATGGTGGGAACCCTCTACTGGTAGGTAGGACACCTCATCTACCATTAACTAGCAGGTATGATATCCTAAACTATGCTGGCTGCATAGTTCTGGAATGCAAGAATTTCCGTAGTTCTGGAACGCAAGAATTGCCTATAGAAATCACACCCTCTATTGGCAGGTGAGTTACCATCCTTGGGTTCACTCGGTGCTAACTTCTACTCCAAACTGAAGAGACTGAACATGATTAGCTGACTAGGCATGGACTGAGCT
>NW_025866314.1:0-1839 GCF_002878395.1 Capsicum annuum
GACTTGCTAAATACATATGAAATATACATTGGAAAAAGTAATTTCTTCAGATTTAAGAATGGAAGGGGGTATCATAACTTTGGATGTTGATACTAAATACTAGAGATAATATTATCCTTGAAATACGGTAGGAGCCTAAATATGGATATTCCAATGTATGCTTTGTCAGCTAGACATTACTAGGTACTTTGTATTTTGTGATACATCAAAATGTTTATATTGTAAGATATGTGAAGGATGTTAGTGAACTTATGATTCATGGTAAGTGGAATTAAGATACATTGCATGCTACCCTCTCTATAGATATTATTAAATATGTTAAGACGGAGCAAGATATATTAGAAAAATTAAAAGAATGAGACAGTCCCTGATAGATGTTGACCAATTCTAAAAAATTTGATGTGAATGGTTCTTAGAATATGTTGAGATAGAAGAATGAAGAGCAACCCAATTGTTATAATCTATAGACAAAATGTATTACATTTAGAGTGTCCTTGATTATATGGAAGTTATGGACGTAGAAACTATCTATTGACTAACTATTATCTTGATGGTGTTTTCTTTTGTATCTAAATATGGTTTCCTTATTGATGTAATGATCCATTCCATTGTTATAGTATGGTCTATCATAGCTTAATTTGGGTGAAGATTCTCCCTGAATAAATTATTAGAAATTTCAAACTAGGCTAGTCATAGTAAATCCATGTATGATGTGTCCTAGATTAATTTAGTAATGGATAGGTTGGTGTCTATAAAATTTAAGACCACATTATGATAGCTATGAATTTAAGAAGTTTTTAGAATCTTTCATAAGTGAATTTGGATTTGTAGAACTTTGGATATAACATTTGACATAAATATGTTAGGTTGGAATGTCAATACCTAGAAGTGTGTTGTATAATAGGCAAATTTCTAGGATTGTCATACTTTTTGCCACCACCTAGAATGTTATAGAGAGGTGGGATACTGATAAATCATCAATTTTATGAATTTTTAGAATCTAAATAACCATGATTTTCCATGGATTTGGTGTTAATCTTATGTATAATATTCATTTCTGCACGTAAAAGTTGAAAATAAAGATGATCAAGTCATTCAAGTCAATGGGAGCTTCTCGTTTGCATGTCATTATAAATTTTCCACCACACTTATTATCTATTGGAGAAGATCCATAGAAAACCCAAAGCAAATCTAGAATAGATTGGGCACAGTTGGGGTGCACCCTAGGCGTAGATGAAGCGTTACTTGGGTGCAAATGACACTATTTTTGCCACTTTGGAGAGTCTCTCAAGTGAAGAATTAGTGATTCTTATAGATGAATTTATTAAAATTAAAGCTTAGATATTATATTCTCTTTAATTTCTATGGATCAATTTGAAGGAAATTTTTTTATATCTCAACTTTCCCTCTCTATAAATAGCAAATTCATCTTGGGGTTATGCTTGAATAGGTTGTGATTAGTCCATGTGTTTTGTAGATTTGTTTTCCTAATTAGCTATTTGATATGGGTTTTGGATTATAATTTAACTAGGAATTGGGGGTTACAAATCCCAATTACCTTAGAACCCATATCATCATTGATAGAGGGGATATTGTGATGAATGGGTGAGAAAAATAACTTGAATTAGTTCATTTAATAGCATCTCTTTGACATAAGGATGTCAATTGTGGCCAATGATTGAAAGAATTGTTACACTAATCAGGTGTTCGAAAGAACATATTTGTGATACTTGGTGTTTCATTGACAAATTGACGGAAAAAACCTCTAGATCTAACCTACCCATGAAATCTAGCTAAATTTGGAGAAATAATAAAATGCCCATGAATGAACCCACACCT
>NW_025866315.1:0-12021 GCF_002878395.1 Capsicum annuum
TTATGTGATTTCAAATGCATTCTGAGGGTCCATCAAAGAGTTTGTGACTCATGTATTTTTGTGGTTTTAGTTATTGTAGGTGCAAGGTTCCTTGTTCTTTGCTTTGTAAACCTCCTTCATAGCCATGAAGGTCAAGAGAATTCGGTCATCATAATCGCAATGGGTGTGCTTGTCACGAACCGAGACTACCCCCTAGTCGTAACACAGTGCTTAGAATCATAAGTGACTCAAAACTAACCCATAGCTTGACAAAATAATAAGAAATATAGAAAATAGTAGATAAAACAACATTGGTGTGGAGGTTGAACTTGAATAATAAAATTAATATCCAAAGAAAATCAAATCATCACTAATCAAGTTTGTGATCAAAACAAAACATCTAACTGTATGTCTGAAAAGCCTTTACTAAGATGAGTTGCCAGGACAAACCACCAACTAATTATAACTATCTTAAAATTGTGAACGCCAAAGATAAAAAAAAAATAAAAACTAACTTTATTCCTTGCATGATGAGGACTCACCAAAACTACTATTGTTGATACAGGTGAGATTGTCCTAAGCGGGATCAGGATGCTGAGTGTTTGAACTTATATTATAAGAGAATATTGTACAAAAAAAATGCAATCAGTAATTTGAATATATTGAGTAAGTTAGATAGGAAATAACGTATATGAGCTTAACATGGTGCATATAATATGATAACTAGTGCAAAGTAAGTAATTAACACATGCTGTAAATTGAACTAAATGATTGAATATAAGGTCATGCAAATATCTGAAATATGAACTGTAAGTTGTGGACTATGGGAGTTACTAATAACCAAGATACCCCTATGTGATCTATTTGGTGTCAAACCTATGACCTCACCTGGAAACCTATTTAGTACCTTACCAAGGGTACGGACAATGTCTAGTGTGGATCCACTAAATTGATGTCCTTCAGGACAAAGGTGTCAAGTATAATATGAGGGTTGGACCTTTAGAACCTATGATGGTGCCTTAGTTTTGGGACATAGGGACTTATACTAAAGGTCTTAGTCTAACTAGTGGATTATCCTTCATCCTTGTGTCTTCTCGATGCTAAGTACTACTCCTAAATGTATAAAACTGGTAATTGCAATGCTCACTAATGATAATAATCTTATAACTTAAATAAATGTACTTTCTGAAAGTGCTCAAAATATGTAAACTAAGGAATATAAAATTCCATAGTGTTGCATGAAATCCTTGCTCATCGGGTGTTTATTTCCTACGATTTCAGAAAAATGCAGCTACTGTGTCAAATTGATAAACTAATTGAGTTAATAGATTTCAACGAATCAGGCCAAACAATTATGGATTTCACAACATAACTAGGGTTAGGATCATGGTTGAATAATAACATTGGAATTACTCTAAACGAGAATTATAACTTAATGGCACCAAAAGTTTGAGATATCAATGAATCTACCAATACCATAACATTGAGTTGTGAAAAGAATATGTACTGAAAAGGGAAAATGAGGTAGATTTGATAGTAAAAGAGTGGGAAAAACTAAGATACCCCTTAAAATTTTGTAATTGGAAACTGTGGGAAAGGGACATATGTGAACTTACCGCGATCGTGGGTTGCACTCATGGATAGAACACTTTGAACATTATGAGACACGCCTTGGTACGATTGTGGGATTACCTAAATCGTACCTTGTTTCGTATGTCTGTTGATTTTGTCAAGGGATTTTATGGAATTCACGATTGTAGGATCGTGGTTTAAAAGCAAGGTCATGGTTCTCTCTCATGGAATTAGGGTACACTTTGTCAACTTTCAAAATTTTTGGTTATCTCATGGTATCTTGCTATAGAGCAGTGTGTTACTATAAAGGCCATAATTTTCTGCTCCTATGTCGAATTAAGGGAAAAGTGGATACGCTAGAAAGCTAATTTGAGTACCTTTCTGTTAGTGTGTATGGGAATAAAAAATGCATCTATTTATAGAATTTATACTAATATAGATCGGATCACTTATTTAGGAATTGATCAGTAAAAAAGGTTTTGGCTTGGTCAAGGGTTGGGGGGGGGGGGGTTCTTGTGGTCTTCGTATATTGCCGAATCTTCTTTTATGCTATTAAAACTTGATGATTTTACCTACATGTACTTAAACCATGGTTCTAGTTGAGGCTTGGATTTTTTGGGGTGTTTAAATATTTCCCTCTTGGGGTCATTCGTCCACAAATGGAAACTGACTGAGCTGGAAGGTTAGGGGAAAAGAGATATAATTCCCATATTTGCTTTCCCATTTCTACTGATATTATTGAAACCCTTCAACACTATATGTACCTAAAATTCCTTCATTGAGTTTCTAAGAGTTAGGAACTAACACTGTACTTGATTGGTAATTGAAACATAGGCTGATTTTGATTCACGAAGGCATTCGGCAAGGGAATAGCTAGGTGATAGGAAATAGAAAGAATTAATTAATTAAGGAAAAATGTTACCTCAAGCTAGGACTAAGCTTGATGGAGGAATATGAGGGTACTGTGTCATCATGTCTACCTCTGCTTGTGTAACGCCCCGAGTCTGTACCCCAGATGCCACACAGTTTTTATGACTCAGAAGGACCATGAGCTAACCCATGACTAATACATTTTGTGAGAACTGTATAATAATGCAGAAATTAGGATGAAATGTCATAAGGTTCATAATCTAAATACTAATAAATATAGCAACTGATAATACTAATATCTAAAAAATTGAACACTATCAGAAATAGTCTATTCTGAAAAGCCTCTAACTGAACTGTCTGAAAGTGGAGTTGATGGGACAAGCCCCCAACTAACTCTAAATACTTAATACTGAACCTAATGAAAATACTGAAATTAAACATATCCTCGATAGATGAGGACTCACTACTGAACTACTGCTGCTATCTGAATCTGTCTATGTGCGATCAGGAACCTAAGCATCCAAACCAATAATATGAGACATCATAGACCAAGGAGAAAGTATGCATCAATATGTGGAATATACCGGTATTCTAGATGAGGTAAGGATGAATGCAGGGGTCATATGGATGAACAGTAACTGACTGAATAATATAGAGTACATAGATAGCCAAAACTGTTGTAAATATTGAGTATGCAATACTGTACATATATGTGTACACTGTATCTGAGCTTTTACTAAAGTTGAGCACTGAGTTTTGGTAATTGAGTAACTAATATCTAAAATTACTGATAACTAAATTAATGATACTGAGTGACTGTATCTGACAGTTTTGATTCTATAGAACTGAACTAGATTCCATACTGAGACTGAAACTGAAACTGTGGGAGGTAATCATCTAGCCGACATGCCCTAAATAAGATAACTGGGGTCCAACCTATAACCCTAGTTGAAAGGGTGTTAGTACCATGCCACGGGTAAATATAAGCTAAAGAGTCACACATATTTGGTAGGTGCCCTGAGTAAGAATGGCGGTACCCTCAACTGGCAGGTAAAAACACCTCATCAACCCTTAACTAGCAGGTTGATGTCTCAACCTATGTTGGCTACATAGTTTTAAAAGGAAAGGACTGCTTCAAGGATCACACCCTCTACTGAAGGTGAGCCCCCATCGTTGGGTTTACTCGGTGTTGAATCATACTCCCAACTGAAGACACTGATTATTATACTAAGCTGAACTAGACTGATTCTGAGTTTCACTGAGTTCTGTAACTGACTGAGCAATACTATTTGTGACATTACTGAGACTATTCTGTAACTACTTTACCTCTAGGTAAATAGCTAGAATTTTTAGTATTGAATAGCCCCAAGACTCGAAAGCATGGAAAGTAAAGCTTGGCATGATCTTGAAAAGTATAACAATAGGTATTTGTTAACAATACATTTATCTAGGCATTTTGTCAAACACTTGAGATACATGAACTTGTATATGAATGGGAATACAAAATAATATGTCATGATTTCTCTATTCAATTCACATAGACATTTTGTCAAATACTTGGGATTCATGATTATTTTACATAAAATTAGTCAACACTTGAACATCATGGATATAATACTAACTTGTAAAATTCAAGGGCTTATTAAGATAGTCACATATTCATCACACATGCTATTCAATATCATGAAACTTGCAATTAAATGATGGATTGAAACTCAATTAATATCATGAATCATGAATAGAATCAATTTGAAGAATTGAAATCATAAATGTATAAACTTGTATGTTTAAATTGGGGTTTTGTAATGCCCCGTACTTTTTCCTAGCTTGAAATTGTCCCAAGAATGTTAGAATCTTTCTTTGAAATATAAATCCACTTTTGTACACGTGGAATTTTTATGATTTTTACTTTTTATCATGTGGAAAATTAAATCAGCTTTCCAATATTACAATTTTTTTCTAAATCCAGTATCGGAGTGAAAAGTTATGGACGTTTTACCGATAGCTGTCAGAATCGATCAGGTGCGATGGCCAGGTTGATGGACCTTCGCCTTGATCGTCGCAGCTAAGGTAATGAGGCAACCTTCTGGATAAGGTGTGACAGACAGGTTGATGAACCGTCAAACTTGCAACAGAGACCATCGAACTTTCAACAGACCGTTGAACATGCGATGGACCATTGCCCAAGCCGTCACTACTTAGGTAGTGAGTCCTTTTCCTGGTCCACATGCGACGATCGAAATAACTGATCGTCAATCCAGCGACGGACCATCGCACCCACCATCGTACATTCCGTTTAGTTATTTTTAAGTCATTTTTTAAAGGGTATTTTTGGTCTTTTACTGCCCATTTATATATCGAGTAATATCCGACCAAGGCTCTAAAAATTAGTTATTCTTGCACTACATAAAAAATTACAGTTTTCTCCCTAAGATCAATCCTTAAGCAACAAAATCCAAATCTTCTTCAAGAACTAAGAGATTCAAATTCTTCAAGTTCAAGAACATCAAGAAACTCACTTCCAGGTATCCATAGTGTTCATTCATGGACTCCTTTCGTCCACGAAGCCCAAGAATCTCTTTTCAAAGTTCAAGTATATGGATTTCTTTATGAATTTCATGTTGGATTTTCTTTTGTTCATTTTGATAATGACCAATTTAATTCTAATCCATATTGGGTGATCAATTTTATGTGGAATTGATTATTTTAGGTGCACATTCATGTAAACCTATTATTACACCCTTGGATGATGAAATTGGAGTTGAATAATGATGTTTATTTATTGTATAATGTTGTCTACATATACTATGCTTACCATGTGTTTTATTAAATCCCTATGTGAAGGAAAAGTTCCCTACTAGTATGATATTATGCAATCCTTAGGTATGTACAAGTTTATTCATATCACATGTTTGATAAAATGCCTCAATAAATAAATTTTGGATTATGATATTGGTCATGTATTCAAGAAAGTCATGCTTTGTCAGTTTCTTTCCATCAAGTCCTGGGGGTACTTGTACCCGACAATGTAGTTGTGTGCCTAGAGCCAGTGTCATGTTTTTACGATATCCTGAGTCAAGTCATGTTCATTAGAATTTAATTAGTTATGTGACTTAGAAATACTCAGTAAAACTCAGAAATCCTAGTAATCTCAAAAAACTCAGTAATACAGAAATCTTAGTAATATTTCGTCAGTCAACAAAACTCAATTAACTCAGTCTAGTTCAGTTCAGTAATTTATGTACAGGGTCTATTCAGATGGGAGTAGAAATTATCACCAAGTGAACCCAAAGATGGGAACACACATTGTCAGATGAGGGTGTGATTCTTAGAAGTCATCCTTGCATTCTAGAACTATATATCCAACATAACTTGAGACATCAACACTGTCAAATGAGGGTTGATGAGGTGGATTAGTACTGTCAGAAAAGGGCCTCACCGTTCTTTTTTGGGGACATTGTCAAATTAGTGTCAATCACAACTTGTCCTTACCGGTGGCATGGTATTGACACCCTTCCAATTGGGTATATAGATTAGATCCCAACTCAGCTATAATGCATTATTTGGGATGTGTCAGTTAGATAACTACTTCCTATAGTTTCAGCTACAGAAATTAGGACTATCAGATACAGTTAATCTGTTTCAGTAATAGAGCTTAGATAGTTCTACAGAATTCAGGGCTATAAGAAACAGTCAACTCAGAATAGTATGAAACTTAGCTAGTTCCATCAGATTCAGGACTATCAGATACAGTCACTTATGTTATCAATTTTATCATTCATCAGAACTCAGTTACCAGTCATGTTAGTTATCAATAAATTCATGATATCATGATCTCAGTTATAGTTACTATGTATTCATGCATGCATTCTCACGTTCATATTAGTCAATTAGTCAGTATTGTTCATGAATATGAACCCTATGCATTCAGCCTACCTTACATGCATATCAGTACATTCAAAGTACTGATGCATTTGCGCTATGGTTTCTTATACCATAGGTTTAGAGACACGAGGTCCAGAGCATCATTAGATTCCAGTCTCAGCAGTCAGAGTTAGCAGTGAGTCCTCATCTTTCGAGAATATGATCATTAATTTATTACCTCATTAATTTATTTATTAGTTGGAATTAGTTGGGGATATTTCTCTTCAACTCCTTATTTAGACAGTTCAGTCATTATTTAGAGTCTTTTCAGACTACAGTATGTTTAGAATGTTTATTTCAGTTATTTTGGGTATTTCATACCCTACCTAGAGATTATATTTTTATCAGATATTATATCTCAGTGTTGAACCTTATGTCCTTTCAGTTTATATTTATGCATTATGCAGTATATTATGCAGTATACAGGTACATGTATCAGTCATGGGTTAGCTTGTAGTCCTTCGGGATCATGAGCACTGTGTAGCATTTTGGGTACCAGATTTAGGGTGTTACAAACTTGGTACCAGAGCTAGGTTCAATAGTGTCCTAGGAAGTCTGAAAGCCGTATCTAGTAAAGTCTTGAACATGGGTGTATTACGCACCACATTTATGTGCAGGAAGCTATAAGATATTTTACGAACAATTTTCCTTCTTTCAGTATTCATGTCATGCCAGTGAGCATAGTCTCAAGTCAATTACTTAGTCTAATCCATTTCTCCCTTTCTTCTACAGAACATGCCTCCAAAAAGAAGAAACGGAAATCATTTAGCCCCTCAGCCCAAAGTAGCTTTGGCAGAACATGTTTCTTATGCATAGTTCAGAGCTGCATTCACTACTCTTGCCTAGTCAGTTGCTACTCAGAATGAATGACTAGATGTTATTTTGGCTATCCTAGTGGCCAATTCAGCTGTAACCAGGATTTAGGACTTTACCTAAATGAATCCTCTATCCTTTATCGGGTCTAATTCAGATGAGGACCCTCAAGAATTCATCGATCAGGTTTAAAAGGTTACTAACGTTATAGGGGTGTTAGATATTGAGAGTCCTGAGCTAGGTTTATATTAGTTGCAGTATGTTGCTCATATACGATATAAGTAGTAAAAGTCAGAAGGGCTAGAAGATGCAAGGCCTATTTAGTGGGAGGAGTTTGTCACCGCATTTATAGAGAGGTTCTTGCCCCTAGAGTTGAGAATATATGGTATTAGAATTCATCAACCTCAGGAAAAGCAACATGATGGTGAAAGAGTATTCTTTTAAGTTTAATCAATTAGCCATATATGCCCCTCATATGGTTGCAGACAGTAGGGACAAGATGAGTAAGTTTGTCTTTCGGGTAAATGATAGTTTGGTCAATGAGTATAGGTCAGCAATGTTGAATAGTGACATGACTCTAGCCAGGCTTATGATATGCTCAACAGATAGAGGAGAAAAATATTAAGATAAGGGAGAAGTATAATAAGAAAGCAAGGACACATAGTTTCAACTTTGCTCAGGCCAAATCAGAAAGCGGAAACTGTTCTAGTTTCATCCTAAGTCATCAGTTCTAGATCCTTCTTCAGCTAATGCTCCAAATTCAAAGTTCTAGAATAGTAATATAGATAGGGCGCCAGGCTCAAAGTCTCAGGGCAGTGTCAGAAATGCCCGAACTAATGCTCAAAGTCTCAGGGCAGTGTCAGAAATGCCCGAACTAATCCCCTTTGTCAGATTTGTGGTAAAAACCCCAAGGGTAATTGTAGAGTTGGTAGTGATATCTATTTTAGATATGGTAAGACAGGCCACAGAGCCAGAGATTATCCCTAGTCAGGTTATCTGGGTCAGGAGAACCATTCCTCAGCTCAGTTCGGTCACCTAAACTAGCAGGGTGCCACCTCCAACACTACTAATGGGCAATGCCTAAATAGACTTTATGCTCTCCAGTCCCGGAAAGATCAGGAAAATTCTCCTAATGTTATTATTGGTATGTTACAGATATTTCATGCTCATGTTTACGCTTTGATATATCTAGAATCTTTTTTGTCTTTCGTTACTCCCTATATAGAAGTTGATTTTGAAGTCAGTCCCAAAATTCTAGCAGAGCCTTTTCAGTTTCTTCCCCATTGGGTAAAACCATCAAAGCTCAGAGCATATACAAGAACTGCTCGATTATGATGTTTCATAAAGTTACTTCAGCAGACTTAGTCAAATTAGAGATGACTGATTTTTATATCATTCTCGGTATAGATTGGCTTTATTCTTGCTATGCCACAGTCAACTACAAAAATAGAATAGTTTAGTTTCAGTTTTTGAATGAACCCGTCCTAAAGTGGAAAGGTAGTGTATCCGATTTTAGATGTTAGCTTATTTCCTACCTTCGGGCATAGAAAATGATATATAAAGGATGGGTCTATCATCTTGATCGAGTTAAGGATACTAGTTCCAAAACTCCAAGTCTTGAATTAGTCCCAGTAGTGAATGAATATTTAGATATCTTTCCCAAAGATTTTCCAGGAATTCCTTCCCAAAGGAAATAGACTTCAACATTGATCTTCTCCCAGATACTCAGCCTATATCTATTCTTCCATACAGAATGACACCAGCAGAACTCAGAGAATTGAAAGAGTAGATGAAGGATCTCTTAGATACGTGTCCCCATAGGGTGCACCAGTTTTATTCATTCGTAAGAATGACGATTCTCTTAGAATGTGTATTGATTACCGTCAGCTCAATAAAGTCACAGTCAAGAACAAGTATTCTCTTCCCAAAATTGATGACTTGTTTGACCAACTTCAGGGTGCCAGTTATTTCTCTAAGATAGACCTCAGATTTGGCTATTATCAGCTCAGAGTCAAAGAATGTGACATTCTAAAAATATCTTTTCGTACTAGGTATGGTCACTTTGACTTTTTGATTATGTTCTTTGGTCTTACTAATACCCCAGCAGCTTTCATGGACCTGATGAATTTTGTGTTCAATCAGTACTTGGACATGTTCATTATAGTCTTCATAGATGATATTTTAGTCTATTCCCGCAGTGAGCGTGTTCATACAGACCATCTCAGAATCGTACTTCAAACTCTCAGTGATCATCATTTATTCACCAAATTCAGTAAGTGCAAATGTTACCTAAGGTCAGTAGCATTCCTTTGCCATATCATTTCCGGTGATGGCATTAGAGTAGATCCTCAAAAGATGTAAGCGGTAAAAAAATGTCCAGACCTGTCTCTCCATCAGACATCAGTCGTTTCTTGGGTTTGGATAGATATTACAAATGGTTTTTTGAGGTATTTTCATTTATTCCATCCCCCATGTCCAGAATGACTCAGAAAAAAGTCAAGTTTCAGTGGTCCGATCCTTCCGAGAAGAGTTTTCAGGAGTTGAAGACTCGACTGACCTCAGCTCCAATCTTAGCTCTTCCAGATGGTTTGGATGGTTTCATAGTGTATTGTGATGCATCCATAGTAGGTTTGGGTTGTGTCCTTATGAATCATGGTAAGGTCATAGCCTACACCTACAGGCAGCTTAAAACCCATAAGAATAATTATCATACTAATGATCATGAGTTAGCAGCTATAGTTTTTACCTTAAAGATTTGGACACATTATCTATATGGTGCTCATGAAGATGTGTTCACAGATCATAAGAGCCTTTAGTATGTCTTTTCTCAGAAATATCTCAATTTTAGACAGAGAAGGTGGTTAGAGCTCTTGATAGATTATGACATAAATGTCCTTTATCATCCAAACAAGGCCAACGTAGTGGCCGACAATCTAAGCAGACTGTCCATGGGTAGTGTTGCTCATATTGAGGAAAGTAAGAAGAAGTTAGCTTACAAAGTCCATCATTTTGCCAGACTAGGGATTCTCCTAGTTGATTCAAAAGAGGGTGATGTATAGGTTCAGAGTAGTTCAGAATCATCTCTAGTTTCCGATGTGAAAGAAAAGCAAGATAGAGATCCCAGACTTGTCAAGTTGAAAGAGTCAGTCATGGATCAGAAGGTAGAGGTTTTCTCCCAAGGGGGAGATAGTTTCTATGTTTTCAGGGTCGTCCTTGTGTTCCAGATATAGATGACTTAAGATGGCAAATTCTTGATGAAGTTCATGGTGCGCGCTACTCTATTCATCCAAGGGCCACAAATATGTACCACAACTTATGGGAGATCTATTGGTGAAGTAGGATGAAGAGAGATATTGAAGAGTTTCTGGAAAAGTGCTCTACATATCAGCAGGTTAAGATAGAGCATCAGAATCTTAATAGGTCCATACAGGTGTTTATTATTCATACTTAGAAGTAGCAAGAAGTGAACATGGACTTCATGATGGGTTTGCCTCGTACCCATTATCATCACGATTCAGTTTGGGTCATTGTAGATAGGATGACCAAATAAGCTCATTTTCTTCCAGTCCATACCTCTTATTCAGCCGAGGATTATGCCAAACTCTACATCAGAGAGTTGGTCAAATAACACAGTGTTTTATTATCTATTATCTTAGACAGAGGTACCCAGTTCACCTTTTATTTTTGGAAATCATTCAAAAAAAGTCTTGGTACCCAAGATTATCTTAGTACAGCCTTTCATCCTTAGATATATGGTCAAGCAGAAAGAACCATTCAGACCCTAGAAGATATTCTAAGGGAATATGCAATTGATTTCAAGGGTAGTTGGGCTGACCACTTGCCTTTGATTGAGATTGCATACAATAATAGCTATTATTCCTATATTTGGATTGCTCCATTCGAAGCTCTCTATGGTATAAGATGCAGATCTCCAGTTGGTTGGTTCCAAGTTAGTGAGACCTCAGTTATATGGCCTGACTTAGTATTCGAGGCCTCGAAAAAAGTCCAGTTGATCAGAGAAAGACTCTGGGCTGCCCAGAGCCGACAGAAGTTTTATGATGATTTTCGTATAAAGGATTTCGAGTTCAAGATTGGTGACTATGTCTATATAAATATATCTCCCATAAAGGGAGTGAAGAGGTTCGGTAACAAGGGAAATCTCAGTCCCCGATATGTCGGTTCCTTCAAAATTCTCAGTCGCTTTGGCAAGGTAGCTTATGAGCTCTAATTGCCTTCAGATCTAGCCTCAGTTCATCCATTCTTCCATATCTCTTTGCTCAAGAAGTGAATAGGTGATCCCGCAGTTTTAGTCCCTTTTCAGAGTATAGATATTCAGAACAACCTCTCTTATGAAGGGATTCCAGTAGAAATCCTACACTATCAGACTTGTAGACTGAGGAACAAAGAAGTCCCTTTAGCAAAAGTTCTTTGGTGAAATCAGTACGTTGAGGGAGCTACTTGGGAAGTAGAATCAGATATGTGAACCAAGTATCCTCACCTCTTCTCTACCAACACAGATCATGCTTAAAGTAACATTTCTTCTTAAGCTTTTCAATTTAATGTTCAGACTTTAGTTACAAGCTTGGTATACAGTTTATGCTTAGAATTTCATCACAAACTTGGTATTAAATACCATTGCATATTTAGTCATACATTCATGCATCAGTTTAGTTATATAATCATACATCAGACATGTATCCTCATTGTAAGAACCTTGGTTCATCAGAACCCTAAGCCATGCATTCATGAATCAGTTACACAAGCATTAGATATGCATGCTCAGTATGATATATTCAGTTATCAATCATGAAATCATGTTTCAATCATATATGTTCAGTATATATGTTGGTTTATCTTCTCCCC
>NW_025866316.1:0-1096 GCF_002878395.1 Capsicum annuum
CCGGAGGTAAACCATCCACCAGCTGGGTTGTTTTTGGTGGCAACAGTAATAATCAAGACAAACTTAACAAGAAAAAGGTTAGTTATTATATAATTTGCTATTATTATTATTATTATCATTATTATTATTATTATTAGTTTGGGGTTAACAAAATTCTATTATTTTATAGAATTGCACTGCTGTATTTTCTATCAGTCTGGTTTGTTTTTCTTCAAAATGAATTACTTTTGCACCAAAGAAATATACTCGAGCGCAATTTTATAAGTGGGGTCTGAAAATGATAGTATAGTATAGAGAGACTGTCTTCGATCGATCACCCTCGACTTAAAACAACATGGTTAGTTTTGCACCAAATGATACAACAACAAAAAAAATATATATATAGGAAAGTGAAATTTTCACTAGCTAGTGGGGCTAGAGAACCTGAGAGTGTAGGATGTCAGCAAATTTTATTACTATTTTCGATAGATACTCTCGACTCATGATGCATGATTTTGCAACAATGATGTGTAGTATTAGTGTTATACTATTATTTTTGGTACTATTTTATAATGTGATGTAATTTAATTTGCAGGATGTTGAAGCTGAAGAAGAAGAAGAAAAATTATGGAGAGAGAAAAAAGAGAGCTTTGGTAGTACTAGTAATGACAATGATAACAAGTAAGAATAATATTATTGATGCATAAAAAGAAATGCTTGTTCTATTTAGTAATTCTTTGTTTCATGAATTATATATATATATACAGTAATAACAAAAAAAAGGTGAATAATAATAATAATTCCAGAAATAAGAAAAACAATATTACTGTTTAGGTTTGTATTCTTGTCCAATGATTCAATTCCTCGTCTCATCTAATCCAATTTTTTTTTTTTTTTTTATATCTTTTAATAATGGTCCCCATTTATATTAAAAACATATCACACATGAAAATTCTGAATGTTGCACTGTGCACCTTTCTTTTTTTATAGTTTGGGAATTAACAAACTTTTTTTTGTTGTTCTTGCTTCTTCAGGAAAGAAAGCTTTTTGAATAATACTCCACAACTTGGTTCTTTGCTTCCTCAATCATCCTCTTCTTCTGATCTAGGTAAGTTTT
>NW_025866317.1:0-1213 GCF_002878395.1 Capsicum annuum
AGAGATTTCTTATACCCTTAATTCATATCCAACACCCCTACGCTTAATACATGACATTTACACCTAGATACAATAAATTTTCTAGACTCGGGTGCAAGTACATATGAAGTGCAGTCCAACTGGGTCTTTTTTTAAGCCCGAAAGTTTAGGGTGTTACACCAACAAGCAATTCTTGACTCAAAAGAAGTACTTGGAGAAGGTATTGGAGAGGTTTGGCATGAAAGAACCTAAAACTGTAAATACTCCTCTTTCTTATCATTTTAAGTTATGAATCTCTCAATCACCGCAGTTAGAGGAAGACGAAAAGTATATGGTATATGTGCCATATTCTAGTGATGGTGGTAGTATTATGTATGCAATAGTGTGTATACATACAGACATTTCACAATCAGTAAGTTTGGTAAGTAGATATATGCTTATCTCGGAAAAGCATATTGGCAGGAGGTAAAATGGATTCTTGGATACTTACGAGGTACTTCAAACACATGTTTGGAGTTCGGAAGAAATAATAACACTTTGGCTGGTTTGGTAGACTCTGATTATGCAGCTGATCTTGACAAATGAAGATCATTGACCAGCTATGTATTTTGCATTAGTGGTTGTGCTATCAGTTGGAAAGCTACATTACAACACATAGTTGTTTTATTTACTACCGAAGCAGAATATGTGGTAGTGACCGAGGCGATCAAAGAAGCCTTATGGTTGAAGGGTCTATTTTCTAAACTCAGTCCACACCAAGGTGATATTATTATTTTCTGTGATAGTCAAAGTTTCATCCACTTGACTAAAGATCAAATATATGATGAGAGGACGAAGCATACTGACATCAAGACTCAAGTATCATTTTATTCGGGAATCTATTGTTGAAGGAAATGTCTCTGTTCAGAAGATCAACACTAGAGACAATCCTGCTTATATGTTCACAAAGTCTCTTCCGGTCAGTAAGTTCAAGCTTTGCTTGAACTTACTTCCGGTCAGAGAGGAATAAAATTTACTATATTAACTAAACTCCGACCAAGGTGGAGATTTGTAATGTGGCCTTTATTTTTTCTTTAGTTTACACTTGTAAAAGACAACCAAAGACTTTTGGAAGATTATTTGTTGGTCTTGTCAAACAAGGTTGCTACCAAAGATTTTATTGTAAATTTCTCTTATTCACATGTAAATGTTGAAATTTACATCTTCCATTAACATCGTGGATGACATCAACAAG
>NW_025866318.1:0-1322 GCF_002878395.1 Capsicum annuum
ACCAGAAAAACTCAAAGAACTGAAAGATCAGTTGAAGGAACTCTTAGGTAAGGGATTCATCAGACCCAGTGTTTCCCTATGGGGTGCGCTAGTATTATTCGTGTGCAAGAAAGACGATTCTCTCAGGATGTGTATTGATTATCGTTAACGCAACAAGGTTACGGTCAAGAACAAATATCCTTTTCCCAGGATTGATGATCTATTCGACCAACTTGAAGGTGCCAATTACTTTTCCAAGATAGACCTCAGATCAAGCTATCATCAGCTCAGAGTTACTGAATGTGACATTCCGAAGACAGCTTTTCGTACTCGGTATGGTTACTTTGAATTTTTATTCATGTCATTTGGTCTTACCAATGCCCTTACAACTTTTATGGCATTTATGAACCGTTCAAGCAGTACTTGGATATGTTTGTCATAGTCTTTATAGATGGTATTCTGGTCTATTCTCGCACGGAGCGTGATTATGTAGACCATCTCAGGATTGTTCTTCAGACTCTCAGGGATCACAAATTATTTTCTAAGTTCATCAAGTGTGAATTTTGGCTAAGATCAGTAGCATTCCTTGGCCATATTATTTCATGTGATGGCATTAGAGTATATCCTCAGAAAACTGAGGCAATAAGATACTGGCCTAGACCTGTATATCCATCAGATATTAGGAGGTTATTGGGTTTTGTTGGCTATTATAGATGATTTCTCGAGGGATTTTCTTTTAATGCATCTCTCATGTCCAGATTGACTCAGAAGAAGATTAAGTTTTAGTGGTCAGATTCATGCGAGAAGAGCTTTCAAGAGTTGAAAAATTAACTCACCTCTGCTCCAGTTGTAGCTATTCCAGATGGTTCAGATGGTTTTGTAGTCTATTGTGATCCATCTAAAGTGGTTTTAAGTTATCTCCTCATGCAGCATGGTAAGTTCATAGCCTACGCCTCCAAACAGTTAAAGCCATATGAGAAGAATTATCCTACTCATGATCTTGAGTTAGAAATGGTAGTTTTTTCCTTGAAGATTTAGAGGCATTATCCCTATGGAGTTCATGTAGATGTCTTCACAGACCATAAAAGCCTCCAGTATGTCTTTTCCTAGAAAGATCTCAATCTTCACCAGAGAAGGTGGTTAGAGCTCTTGAAGGATTATGACATGAGTGTTCTTTATCATCTGGGCAAGGCCAATGTTTTGGCCGACGCTCTCAGTCGATTCTCCATGGGTAGTATTTCTCACATTGATGATAGTAAGAAAAAGATGGCTCAGGAGATCCACCAGCTTTCCAGTCTAGGCGTTTGCTTAGTCGATTCTTCAGAGGGTGGTGTATGTATTCA
>NW_025866319.1:0-3114 GCF_002878395.1 Capsicum annuum
GGTCGGGTCGGGTCGGCGCCGACGGTCGGTGACGGCGCCGAAGGCCGTGGACCGGGGCGAGGCGAGAGAGAGAGAGGGGCTAGTACAGAATACAGACCAGCTAGAATTTCTGTTTTCCTTCTGCCATGACTTGTTGAGTAACATGTTTTGCCATATGCTTCCTTTCCTTCTTTGATGCAAGCTGCCAAAGAAATCACATTTGGTTACTAGTTAATCATGGAAAATAAACTATCTGCAATATTAATGATAATAGATCACTGTAATATATGTCTTTTTTGTTCAACTTTTGTGCATGTATAAACTATAATAAAATAATATAATAAAAGATATATCAAAACAATACAATTAAACTTAAATTTTGCACACAAAAAATTCTCCAAGCCGATGAACATTCATCTACAACCTGTAAAGCATCACAAAATAATACACCTAATGGAGATATTAAGACAATACAATTAAACCTAACTTTTACACAAGAAATTTCTCAAAGTCAATCGACATTCATCTACGATCTGTAAACTACAACAAAACAATACAATAGTGATCACAAATATTTTGATAAAAAAATCTTATCTGAGCAAAAATTTTGACCCCAAAGAATGACTTGAATGAAAATAAAGAAATATATATATACATAAATTGAATTATTTTAATTGATCAATACAAAGAAAAATATTAATTAATTTTCTTTTCATATATTTTAGGAGACCCATATATTTTAGGAGTCTAATTAATGTAATAAAAATAATTAAATAATAATTTAAAAATAGTGAAAAAACAGTTTTATCTAAAGGTCGATGGTAAAAAGTTCAAATCAATTTTATAAGAGTGTTCATATTTTTAATATATTATTAATTATATATATAGATATAGATATATATTATAGATTATAGATTATAGATATAAATATATACTATAGATACAAGTAATATGCTGTGGAAATCTGCATAGAAGTTGAAGGAATATATTAAAATTATGTTTGACTTTCTGCTTGTATATCATATTTTCTAAATTTGCTTAGAGTTGTTGAAGGAATGAATACCTTAAAATTATGTTTGTCTTCATACCAAGTCTGACCCAAATTAATAATAAGAATAAAACATGATTTTGGCGAAGTGCACGAATATAATTGAAATGGGGTTTGCCCAAAGGCCAGCAAACCCTTTATTTTTTAAAATAAAATAAAATAAAAGTAACAAACGAAAAAATTAATAAATGCGAACGTTAAAATTTCACAGTTCACTAGATATTTGGCTGACTATTCGTTCTGACTTCTGATACATGTTTTCATAGAATGTCCGTTTTATATCTAAGCTCCAAATAGTGTCCGGCACCCAACTCTCAATGAACTTGTATGTCTGCCTCGAAAGTGATAGACAAATGTTAATTAGGCAATAAGCACCAAGAATGAATATTTTCTTGATATCAATGAATCTACCCTTTGAAGCATCAAGAAGTTTTATGTAATTAGCTGTCATATTTGTGGCCACAATTATCACTCTTTAATTTTTGAACACAAAAATGTTTCTTTTAGGAGTATTAAGTAGACTTTGCCTGAAAAATTTAATGAGTGTGTATGTAGACTAAAGCGATAGATGTTGAAGAATCAACGAATGGGTTACTATTAGTGAAATGACACTCGAATTTGAAGTTAATAAAGTAGGGTATTTGCTTATACCACGTATAATTGAATAAGGATCATGACATATATATTATTTATAATTGTCATTTTTGGCTATGAATCAACTGACATAAATTCAAGAATTTTAATAGTTGTCCGGCACATATAGGACTACAACTTACAAGTTTCACCCATAAACTTTTTTTTGTTATATAGTTATCTGATATTCGGTACTTATTGATTCAACCAATTCAAATTCATAATGCAAAGAAAACTGTCAAATGAAATATTTTCCTTCAGAAATATGTTAGAGATTGCTCGTCGACAACTTTTCCAACCTTGATTTTCTGATTGTGCTACCAAAGATTTAATGATTCACAAGATTTAAATCTGAAATCTTTAGTTAAAGACAAAAACATCTCGTTTATCTCACCACATCTTTTTAATCTTATAGGGATCTAAAAGAACCCCAGAATGGTCCACATAAATAAGTTTTCAATGGCCCCTTGAAATATACAACTCTTGAAACTTGCAAACACAAGCTCCAAATAATGAACATGCTTTTTAATCATTATTTATGCAAATAATTTTTTCATGCTAGATAACTTAAGACTATATACGTTGGAACCCCAGATAATTTTTTCTTGCAAATCAACCATAATAGCCAATCCGGCCACTGGTCAATCATCGATGACAATGATTGTTCAGGCAACACTAGTCGCACCACCCAAAACACCCACCCTTGCTAATCTCGGTGAGACCTTGATCCTTGATTACTCGAAGATTTTTAAACCCCCACTATGAATAACTTGTAAGGAAAGAAAGATTTGCCTTCGATTGCAATCAAACCTGTTACAATGTTACACGGAGAACCATACATAAAATGGTCTAAATCGAAAGTTGATACGATGAACATTATTGAAAATTTACAACATACTATTGTTGGTAAGTTTTCATATGGCTGACCTGATTTGGAGGAGTTGCGTGCTTCCATTCCGGTACAATGTAACATTAAAGGTGGATGTTAGATAGGATATTTTAAAAATAGACATGTGCTTATTAGGCTTTCAACGAAGGAGGACTTCATAAATTTAACCTCAAAGGTTTCTTTCTATATTAAATCAAAAGATGGTGAATCTCATTAGATGAGACCTTTGATTTATAACTCTAAGTTCACTGTTGAGGAAGAAACTACTATGGTGATGGCTTGGATTTCATTTCCTAATTTATTATCCGAGAAAATGGTCTGTTACCCCCCCAACCTTTAATCAAAATTTCAATTACACACTCAACCTTTTAATGTGACCTATTACCCCTCTGAACTTATTTTTACCAAATTTATTACCCCCTAGTTGCTGACGTGTCACTGCACGTGACTACACGCGCCCATAGGCGCGTCAATTGACTTTTTTTCAATTTAAAATCATTATTTTTTTATTTCCACATCATTATTTTTAATAATAATTATTTTTTCTTAATAAATATTGACTTCT
>NW_025866320.1:0-4171 GCF_002878395.1 Capsicum annuum
AAAGCACCTAATTTGCATCACTTTAGAGTATTTGGATCTCTGTGCTATGCAACTGATGTCAAAAGGAGTGACAAGTTTGCTCCTAAAGCTTATCCTACAGTTCACCTTGATTATTCCTCAACTCAAAAGGGATATCTACTATATCATCTGACTTCTAGGTTATTCCTCAACTCAAAAGGGATATCTACTATATCATCTGACTTTTAACTCATTCTTCATCAGTAGAGATGTTGCCTTTCAGGAATCCATTTTCCCTTTCAAACATCTGAACTCCAGTCTTCAGCCTTTATTTCCAATCCTTGACTTTGTAGATGATTCAACAACTCCTACACCTACTATACCTTATTCCCCTTCATCTATACCTACTGTGAGTGGCTCTTCTTTTCCTGCACCTTCATGCTCTCTTCCTATTCCACCACCTCCTATCAGAAAGTCGACCAAAAGTTCTAAACCACCAATATGGATGGCTGACTATGTCCTACCCTCCAACTCCACTAAATCCTGCTTGTATCCAGTACCTCAGTTTGTTCAGTATGACTCTTTATCCCCTGAATACAGAGCATCACTTGCAGCTTATTCATCTATTTCAGAACCTACTTCCTACAAGCAAGCTTGTCTTGATCCTAAATGGATCACTGCTATGCAAGAAGAAATGAAAGCTCTTAAGGACAATCAAACTTGGTCTCTTATTCCTTTACCTTCTGGTAAGGTTCCCATTGGCTGCAAATGGGTTTATAAGGTCAAGTTTCTTTTTAATGGACAGGTTGAGAGGTACAAGGCCAGGCTTGTAGCCAAAGGGTACAACCAGCAAGAGGGTCTGGACTACACGAATACCTTTGCTCTTGTAGCTAAGATGGTTACTGTCAGATCTGTTGTAGCTTTGGCTGCTTCCTCTAGCTGGTTTGTGTTCCAAATGGATGTTTCTAATGCTTTCCTCCAAGGTGATCTCCTTGAGGATGTGTATATGCAGTTTACCCGATGGGTTTGCAACCCAGGGGGAGAATGCTATGGTTTACAAACTCCACAAGTCCCTATATGGCCTTAAGCAAGCTCCACGGCAATGGAATCTAAAACTGACAGAAGCTTTGCTAGCATTGTAGTTTGTTCAGTCACATTATGACTATTCATTGTTTACTCAGAAGGTTGGATCTGATATTGTTGTTATCCTAGTGTATGTTGATGATTTGCTAATAACAGGATCAAATGTATCACTTATTCAGCAAGTAAGACAGGATTTACAACATAGGTTCAAAATGAAGGACTTGGGAGAATTGAAATATTTTCTAGGCATTGAGTTTTATAGATCTCATAAAGAGATTGTCATGTGTCAAAGGAAATATGAACTTGAGCTTGTTTCTGAGATGGGACTAGCAGGAAGCAGGCCTGCAAGTACTCCTTTAGAGGTTAATCACAAGTTAACATCCACGAACTATGATCTTGGCCATCGGATTGATTTTGATCGACGACTGAGATTAGAATAATTTTAAAATGGGTTAAAAATTAAAATTAGTGTCAAATTGGCTAAAATTGATATTAATTGAATACAATTGGCTATAATTTAAATACATAAGAGAATAAATTGAAATCGGTTGCTATTGTAACAATGACGAAAGAAAAAATAATGAGACATTGATGTAAAAATTAATGTTACGTAAAATAATAATAATAATAATAATAATAATAACAATAATAATAATAATTAGAATAATAAGTTATTTGTAAATTGTAAGTGTGCCTATTTACGAAAAATAATAATTTAATAAATGTTAATAAAATTATGTAAAATATCGTATTTGAGTTAGTAAATTGTAAAAATGATACTAAAAGGAAATAAAATAATTTGTACATATTTTTTAAATCATGAATGTGGCGTGTCGTTATTTATATGATACAAGAATAATGCGTAAAAATATTTTGTATGTTTTTTAAATCATGAATGTGACACGTCAATATCTTTTTGATACAAGAATAATGTATAAAAAATATTAATATTTGAAATTAATAATTTTTACAAAACAACAACCTAAAAGGAGTATCTGGCGGTCAAAATTGGATGTCAAATACGTACTATAAACATCACATGCATACACGATTTTACGATCCCATAATAATATACAACGTATTTCACATATAATCAGATAAATTATCGTTAGATTATCTTATGTCATTAATATACCTTCACTATATAATATGTATATACTGTATATATACCTATACATACACACGCATATAAACACCATCTACTATTTCAAGTTCTAAATATGTACTATATACATCACATACATACACGAGTATATGATCCAATAATATAATGCGACGTATTTCATATACATACTCATAAGTGATCGATTAATTTGATTAGCTTACATTAATATAACTTCAACATACAGTATATATTATTTCTTATGTCGTTTTAAATCAAGGTATTCAATATGTTTGGATAGATTCCAATAGGTTTTGACTATATCGTTCATCAATCATCACTATACCTACATCACATCCACAAGTATATTACCTTATAATAGAACACGTTCATTATATTCTGGTGAATTATCGGTTATATATTACATTATTATGACTACAAATACGTACTATAAACATCAGCTTTCAAATACGTACTATATAAACATCAGTTTTCAGGTTTCAAATACGTACTATAAACATCATTTTTTAATTATCTGTCCCAACTAGGGCTGGGCGTTCGGTTTGATAGTTTAATATTGGTTTGGTTTTTTTATTTTCGGATTGACAAAAATGACAATCATAACCAAATCGAAATAAATTCGGTTCGGTTCGGTTTCTACAAATTCGGTTCAGTTATTTCGGATTTTTATTTCGGTTTTAAAGATTGAAGTAGTGAACCTCTCTTTGTTATGATGGACATTTAAAATTAATGATTTTTAAAAAAAATAACTCAAACCTATTTTTTATTTCCAGATATAAATAACTCAACATGGATGAAACTAAATAATATAACCATAAGTTTAACATAATATAACACTTCATTATGCATAAGTTTGCATAAACAGTCGGAACTCGAAAGAGTGGTCGCTGCCGGAAAGATCACAGTCGGCACTGCGGGCTGCAGCCCACAATGGTCGTCTGGTCGCCAGCTCTGATATTGTTGTACAAACGATGATCTCGCCGACGGTCTATGGTTCGATCGATTGTTCGACTATTTGACTGATGTATGCTGTTAGTTGTATGTGGCGTGCTATTACTTACTCCCTCCATTTCAAAAAGAATGACTTACTTTGACTTAGCACAAAGTTTAAGAAAATAAAAAAGACTTTTGAATCTTGTTGCCTTAAATTAAAGTTGTGTCAAATGTACCAAAATGTCCTTTAATCTTGTGGTCCTAAACATGCCATGTGGAAAGTTAAAACTAAAATATTGCCAAAAAGGGAAAGGAGTCATTCTTTTTTAAACGGACTAAAAAGGAAAGTAGGTCATTCTTTTTTAAACAGAAAGAGTATTAGTTATTAGGTTGCATATATTTATATTATATTATTATATATTAAATATTATAATATATATATATATATATATATATATATATTATTAATTATTTATAGAATTTTGGTTAATCGGTTTATCCGAATTATTTTTTTCAAAAATGAAACCGTTTAATCGAATTTCAAAAATTGAAAACCGAAATCGATTCGAAAAATTGAAAAATCACACCGAAATTAAAATTTTGGTTTGATTTTTTGATTTTTTCGGTTTAAACCAAAATATGCCCAACCCTAGTCCCAATGGTATGATATATATACGCATTCATTATACAAAGATTATGCATGTTTAACGTCATTTAATGTATATATAAAGAAAAATATTTATTTTATATATTGAAACATAAGTAAAAGATAAAGATTACATTTAACGTAATTTGTATATTATATTTGATATATTTTTTAGTGTAAGTTTTTTCACAAAATCTAAGATTTATTGATTTTTATTATTATTATATTATTTATTGACTACGTGTAATCAATATAATTTTAAAAAATAATATATTAGATTATTTTTTAATAAAGTAAATATATTAGATTATATATATAATCTGGTAATATATTATTTTTACTACTAATAATAATTAGATTACATAAAATAAATATTAGATTATATAATTATTTTTTAAAAATAATTATTTACTTTTTTTCTTTTTTTT
>NW_025866321.1:0-1584 GCF_002878395.1 Capsicum annuum
AGTGGACTTATATCCAAGTACTGTAGTACCTCTTTGATGCTTCAACTGGATTGACTCAACCATACTATCGAATTTTGGTCCTAGTCCTATCTTAGGCTGATACATATATTTCAACATCTCTGATGCAGCCATTTTTACTGCACTTGACATTTTTACTTTAGCTAGTTCTATCTTCTCATCGATCATTGTAGCTTGCATGATCTCCAAAGTATGGAAAGTAACGAATAGATGAATTGATAGTAGCTTCTGTGTGATTGTAACGCCCCGAATTTGGTACTCGGAATGATACACGGTGCTCATGACTCCAAAGGACCACAAGCTAACCCATGACTGATATCTGTACTTGAACACTGCATAATATACTATATAAATGTGAAAATAAAGGTTGTAAGGCCATAAGGTTCAAAACTGTAAGATAACTAATAAAACATAACATCTGGAGATATGGTATATCAATACCAAAACTGAAATAACTGTCTGAACATGCTAGTCTGAAAAACCTCTAAGTGACTAAACTATCTGAATAAGGAGTTGACGGGACATGTCCCCAACTAACTCCAACTAATAAATTAATTAATGAGATAATAAAGTAATGGTCGTGTCCTCAAAGGATGAGGACTCACTGCTAACTCTGACTAAGAAGATAGGAATGCTACTGATGCTCTAGAGCTCGTGCTTCTGAACCTATGGTATAAAACATCATAGCGCAAATACATCAGTACGTTGGAATATACTGGTATGTATGTGAGGTAGGCTGAATGCAAAGGGTTCATATGCATGAACTATACTAACTGGTTGATTAACATGAATATGAGAATACATGCATAAACACATAGTAACTGTAACTAAGTTCATGATAACATAATTACTAAATTTGAGTACTGATAACATGAGATACTGATAACTGTGTAACTAAAATAACTAATACTGAGCGACTGTATCTGACAGTCTAGTTTCTGATGGAACTAGCTGAGTTCCGTACTGTTCTGAGTTGACTGTATCTGACAGTCCTGAATACTGTAGAACTATCTGAGTTCTATTACTGAGACTGAATAACTGTATCTGATAGTCCTGATTCTGTACTAAAACTGTGGGAGGTATTCATCTAACCGACATGCCCCTAATATGCCATTATGGCTGAGTTGGGGTCCAATCTGTAACCCCAATTGTAAGGGTGTCTATACCGCGCCACTGGTAAGGACAATCTGTGAGTAACCCTCGTATAATAGGTAACTCTAGTGAGAATGGTGGGAACCCTCAAATAACAAGTTAAGCCACCTCATCTGCCCTCATATAACAGGCTATGATGTCTCAACCTATGCTGGCTATATAGTTCTGGAACGCAAGGATTGCTTCTAAGAATTACACCCTCATATAACAGGTGGGCTCCCATCCTTGGGTTCGCTCGGTGCTAAGTTCTACTCCCATTTGGATAGACACTGAATATGATTAACTGAACTGACTGAATTGAGTTAACTAAGTTCCACTGACTGACGGAATACTACTGAGATTACTGAATTTTCCTAAGTCATGAGACTGATTGAATTCTATGGATCATGGCTTGATTGAGAGTATCTTGAAAAC
>NW_025866322.1:0-2641 GCF_002878395.1 Capsicum annuum
ATCTTTCTTGGAAAGAATAATCCATGTTTGTAAGTATTGTATTATAACGATTTTCACTTTTTTTAGGTGATAAATTCAATAAGATTTCCATATATACCAAATTCGCCCAAATCCAACACCGGGGTGAAGAGTTAGAGCCTTTTTAGTGAGACAGTGTATCATCCAAGCCTTCAGCGCATCACGGAGATAGCTCAAATGGTAATTGTCAGTTTCAAGTGTTTATCCGCGATAGTGGCGCATCGTACCAAATATCCAGGTCGAAAAGAAGGTGGTAATACGATAGATCCACGTTGCGCCACCGTGCAACTTCCCATTTGTCACTTTCCAGTGACTTGGCCAGATAGTGGCGCGTCGTTCCAAGGATGAAAATCGAGAAATTTTCTAAAAATTTAAATATGTGTCCTCAGGTTAAAAGGCTCGATTTCCCTCCCTATATAAGCCGTATAGCATGAGATTTTACCGTAATTCAGCAACTTATACTTAATCAATCTAAAAGACTCTAAAGATAGAAGCCCTCCGTTGTCTTCGAATAAAGAATACAGTTCAATATAGAGGGTAATCATAAGTTAACCCCTAAAGTCCCAACCTCAGCTATGGTCCAAGTATCCAGAGACTAAGTTCATTTTATGAAATTCAGTTTTTATCTCATGGTTTAGCCTTAGTCATGTTCTCAGGTTCCCGTTCATGCATACATCTAGCTTAATCATGGGGTCATCAATGCTTTTAACTTACGTAACAGTTTTCTTAAAGTTACTCAGTTCCCTGCTATGATCCCCGTTATGAACATGGTGCTAAGTACCCTTGCATATTTAGTCATGCATGTGTATATCAGTGCATTCATGTAATTATGCATCAGACATGCATTCTTAAAGCGAGAAGTTCACTTCATATGAATATTCAGCCATGTACTCGTAAGTCAATTATCAGCTATGCATCAGATAAGCATGAATCCATCTTATTATTCATGCATTAGATTTGCATGTTCATAATGTTATATTTAGCCATCAGTCATGTAAGTCATGAGATTGTTTGACAGTTTATTCGAGGATGGACATCCTCAATGGGGAGATATTGTAATACCCCATACTTTTACTAGCTCGAAAAATTTTCCAAGAATGTTAGAATCTTTCTTTGAAAGATGAATCCAGTTTTGTACATATGGTATATTAAAGATTTTTGTTTTTTTTAAATGATAAATTCATTAAGCTTTCCATCGATACCAAATTAGCCCAAATCCAACACCAGGGTGAAGAGTTAGATTCTTTTTAGTAAGACAGTGTGTAAACAAAGCCTTCAACGCGTTGCGGAGATAGCACAAATGGCAATTGTCTGTTTCTAGTGTTTATCCGCGATAGTAGCGCGTCGCGCGAAACTTCCAGGGCATAAAAAATATGGCATTGTGATAGCTCCACGTTGCGCCACCGTGCAACTTCCCATTTGTCACTTTCCAGTGACTTGGCGAGATAGTGGTGTATCGTTCGAAGGATGAAAATCGAGAAATTTTCTAAGAAATTAAATATTTGTCCTGGGGTTAAAAGGCTCGATTTGCCTCCCTATATAAGCCGTATAGCATGATATTTTGCCGTAATTCAGCAACTTATACTCAATCAATCTAAAAGAATCTCAAGATACAAGCCCTCTGTTGTCTTCTAATAAAGAATCCAGTTCATAATAGCGGGTAATCATATGTTAACCCCTAAACTCCCAACCTCAGCTATGGGCCATGTATCCAGAGACTCAGTTCATTACACAAAATTCAGTTTTTATCTCATGGTTTCGCCTTAGTCATGTTCTCAGGTTCCAGTTCATGCATACATCTAGCTTAATCATGGGGTCATTAGTGCTTTTCACTCATGTAACGGTTTTCTTAAACTTAATCAGTTCCCTGCTACGATCCCCATTACGAACATGGTGCTAAGTACCCTTGCATATTCAGTCATGCATGCATATATTAGTGCATTCATGTAATTATGCATCAGACATGCATTCTCAAAGCGAGAAGTTCAGCTGATATGAATATTCAGTCATGTACTCATTAGTCAATTATTAGCTATGCATCAGATAAGCATGAATCCATCTTATTATTCATGCATTAATTTGCATGTTTATAATGTTATATTTAGCCATCAGTCATGTAAGTCAAGAGATTGTCTGACAGTTTATTCGAGGATGGAGGTCCTCAAGGGGGAGATATTGCAATACCCCATATTTTCCTAGCTCGAAAAGTTTCCTAAGAATGTTAAAATCTTTCTTTGAAAGATGAATCCACTTTTGTAAATATGTTATTTTAATGATTTTCACTTTTTTAGGTGATTAATTCAATAAGCTTTCCATCGATACCAAATTGGCCCAAATCTGACACTCGGGTGAAGAGTTGGAGGCTTTTTAGTGAGACAGTGTATCACCGAAGCCTTCAGCGTGTCGTGGAGATAGGTCAAATGGCAATTGTCAGTTTCCAGTGTTTATCCGCAAAAGTAGCGCATCGCGCCAAACATCCAGGTCACAAACAGGGTGGCAATGCGATAGCTCCAAGTTGCGCTACCGTGCAACTTCCCATTTATCATTTTCCAGTGACTTGGCGAGATAGTGGCGCGTCGTTCCAAGGATGAAAATCGAGAAAGTTTCTCAGAAATTAAATATG
>NW_025866323.1:0-2768 GCF_002878395.1 Capsicum annuum
GTTATGCTCTATTTATACTAAAAATATTATATTGATTCTAAAATACAATTTTAATTTTGGAATCCATTGTTCTTGGTTATATGGTTAGTTATTACTTTGAGATTCTGATTTTATACTATAATTATTGTAAGATTATTTATATGCTTTCTTCTATGAATTCAATAGATGTTATTGCACACATGATCAACTAAATCTCTTAATTAGGGTTGTGGGAACCCTAATGAAATAAAAAAGTAGAGGAAGAGCAAAGTCATTCTTAATTGATGTTCTTGCATGTATTGTGATTTTATTCGGTTTGATTGCTTTCTTAACAATTGCAGAAGTTAAGAACTTACCTGTATTCGATACCATCTCCAAGAAAGAGGTTAATATTAGGAAAAGAAGATCATAACAATAATTAAAAGCTATCAACATTCATCCAATTAACTTGAGACCCAAAAGAAGATAGTTAATCTGGGATCCTGGACAATGGTTAGTAAGGATACACTCTGAGACTCAAAAGGTGATGAGTAAAATTCACCAAGGCATTCATAAGATGGTTGGTGAAACATTTTTTTATATTTTTCATGTAAAGCATCAAGAGGGTTTGACATGCATGATAAGTCTGCAGAGCTAGGAGATTAAGGGAACACACCTAGTATTTATCTCATATTGATTTCAATCTAAAGTGATCAAGATCTATTGTGACTACTACTGTTTTCACAAAATTCCCTCATTTACTTTTTTGAACTTTTTGGAACATAAGAGGGTTGCGCCATACTTTGAGGGACCATGTCCCTTAAAGTTAGTTACAGGAAATCAAACAGTAAAGCAGCAAGTAAACAACACTTCATAGGAAATATAAAGAACACAACAATTTAACGTGGAAACCTTCTTGCTCAAAGGAGGAAAAACCATGTGCCCTCATAATCACTCAAGAATCCACTATAATCAACTCTTGATTAGAGACTTGATTTAATCCTAACTCTAGGCTTTACCAACTTATAATAACTCTACTACAAACCCACCTTGACCACTATACCAAGAAATCACCTCAATATTAATTAACTCTAACCAATATTAAACTCAGATAACTCTACCTAATCACTCTCAAGAACACAAGAAAAGGTCATTACTCTTATAACACGAGTAATTTGATTAAATACTCAAACATGACTCAAGAGCACTCAATATTCTAGTACACACAGAAACCATGAACTTGAAAAATGTTGTAAAGTTGAGTTTTTGCCAAATTTTCACTTGAATAATCATATAGCAAAAATTGAATAATTGAGAAGCATTTTTTTTCTTTTATAGTGGAGTAATGATCAGGGTAGAAATCTGATTAGGCCAGGTGTCCTGATGGGTACAAGCCCACCTGCATAATTTGTTACACTAGAAGACAAAACTGCACAGGATAGTTACAACTGTACGGATTTATGAAAATTGAAGGACCTAGTAACACCCCAAAAATAGGTCCGAGACATCACACGATGCTCAAGACTACGAGTAACCTTAAGATAACCATGTTTACCTTCTACTAAGTCTGAATCTTATAATAAGGGAATGTGGATATATAGATCATACTAAATGAGGAAATCTATCTAAGCTAACTGAGAATATCCGAATATAATCTCTAAAAAAAATACTAGGCTCAATAGTCTAAATAATTAATATTGAATAATCTAAATCGTATCTAGCAGTCTGGCAAACCTCAACTACTAATAACTTGATAGTCACTGGGACAAACCCCCCATTTGACTCGAACTATCTGAATTATCTATACTAATAAGCTCAAAACTAAAAGACTAAGTCCCCAAACTATAAGGACTCACAAACTATCAGGATGTAGATAAAGATGCTCGAAATTACTCACACTGCTAGAACTGAGCACCTGAACCTACATTATCAGACAATGTAGCACATAGACATATATGTGGATCAGTACTTTGAGAATGTACTGAGTATATGGGGATTAATGCATGAGTAAAACAAAATATCAATCATCATCATAGTTTATAAAACAATGCATGCTAAATGTAGATGACTCACATAAGCTGGAATATCTAAAAGCCAAGAATCATAATCATAAGTAGTAAATCATACTTTATATATCTAGTGAGCCATAACATTTAGGTCTAAAAGCTGTACTAGTGTTTTGTCTATAAATCATGCTGTCTAAGTGTAGATAGAACTCACTTTTATATCTAAAATCTGAAAGCTGATCTATTGCTAATGTCTTTCTGTAAAGCACTATTTAAGTAAAGTTGTGAGCCTTTACACTTAGTTTCTAAAAGTTGTTTTGTTATTCCTTACTTTTTTCGGTAAGCTGTAGGAAAATTCACTCAAAATCTATTTATTTAATTAAACTATTAGGGAGGTTATTCTAACCGACATAAACTATGTGAGCTATCATGGAGTCTAACATCTAGTTTCCTTATGGGAAGCCTCACGTTGGGGAGAGGTGTTATACACTTTCCAAGGAGTATAACCTAATCTAAGTGATCACATTTGTATCTGTCATCCATATAGAAATGAGAATAATCTGAACCTACGTTGTCTCGTAGTTCTGGGTCATGAGAACATACCCAACTCGATGCTAAATACTACTCATTTTAATCTGTATGCTCATCCTATTGGAAATCCACTTTAAAATCTAGTATAATGGTTTATTACGAAAACCAACTGTATAATTGCTAAGTTAAACTATAATCTAAAACTGTAAAGTGGGTCTCATATCTAAGCTGAGATAAAAAATTAAATCTTTATCAAAAATCTAAAAATAATCT
>NW_025866324.1:0-1037 GCF_002878395.1 Capsicum annuum
CATAGAATGCTTAGAATGACCTTAATCATATATTTTACACGGTTTGGGGCTTGGAAAAAGACCAAACTACCCTTTTAAAATTTAACTCGAAAAACTAGAAAT
Organism: Capsicum annuum; assembly: GCF_002878395.1. Lineage (NCBI taxonomy): Eukaryota > Viridiplantae > Streptophyta > Magnoliopsida > Solanales > Solanaceae > Capsicum > Capsicum annuum. Next base: position 103 of record NW_025866324.1, read on the forward strand.
CCTAATTTTTCCACCCACCGCGATGCTCTATTATCGTGGTTGCTTACTGGAAATTGACAAATGGGAACTGGAAAATCAACACGACGCTGAGCTATCATGGTAAGCCACTGAAATGTCATTTAGGCCATCACCGTGACGCGCCACCATTGCGATGAGCTACTGGAAATTTAAAATTGGGAAATAGGCCATCAACGCGATGCGAGCCAATTACAGAGGTCCACTAAAAATTGATAATTGCCATTTTGGTCTTCATCGCAATGCGGTGCTTGTCAAAATGCCATATTGTTTCACTATAAATTCTATAACTTCTCAACCGAATATCGAATTGAGGCAAAATTGGCATCGTTGGAAAGATAATTCAAGTTTCTACACACTAAAGGGTCTAGAACTTGTAAAATCTATTTGTATTAAAGGTTATTCATTTTTTAAGCTAACCCTTGACATTCTAGGAGCTAAATTAAGCTACGAAAAAGTTTGGGGTATTACATTATCTCCCCCTTGGGAATATAAATCCTCGAATGTGGCTGGCTAAACTAAAAATACTGAGGAATCTGAGGTTATATGCTAGCATACACAACTGAAACAACTGCATGACTAAATCTCAAACACACTAAGCGACTGAACTAATCTACGAGTGCGTGAATTTTTATGAAGATAACTATACAACTGAATCTGAGACTGAAAAAAATTGAATCAAGGAGGACTGTTATCTTTGGTTGAATCAGAGATCACAGAGAAGAGATGAGGATACTTGGTACGTATATCTGCTTTTGTTTCCCAAGTAGCACCCTCAACGGACTGATTTTGCCACAGAACTTTGACCAAGGGAACTTCTTTGTTCCTTAGTCTACGGATCTGGTAATCAAGAATCTCTACTAGAAGTTTTTCGTATGAAAGGCTATTCTAAATAGCTGTACATTCTAGAGGGACTACAA